>NW_024740094.1:3281243-3406119 GCF_018991925.1 Homarus americanus
TACTGTCTAGGTACACTGTTTGTGTCTACACTGTCTGGGTACACTGTTTGTATACCTGTACTGTCTAGGTACACCACTTTCTTTGTATACCTGTACTGTCTAGGTACACCTGTTTTGTATACCTGTACTGTCCTAATTACACTGTTTATGTCTATACTGTCTAAGTACCTGTTTGTATACCTGTACTGTCTAGGTACACTGTTTGTATACTGTATTTTGTTTATACTATATTACTGTGCAGGCACACACTGTCTAAGGCTGTTTCTGTCCCAAACACACTCATTTCTCCTACTTATCTGGTACCATTTTGCCTACATATCTGTTTCTTGCCTGCATATAGTACACTGTTTGTATACCTGTGCCATTTTATTTGTATACCTGCACTGTCTAAGTACACTGTTTGTATACCTGCACTGTCTAGTTACACTGTTTGTATACTACCTGTACTGTCTAGGTACACTGTTTGTGTCTATATTTTCATTTATCTATAATACTGTCTGCTAGGTACACTGTTTGTATACCTGTACTGTCTAAATTACACTGTTTGTATATACCTGTACTGTCTATAAATTACCTGTTTGTCTACACTGTCCTAAGTACCTGTTTGTATATACTGTCTAAATTACACTGTTTGTATCTCTACCTACTGTCTAGTACCTGTTTTGTATACCATTTTCATTTATATACATATACAATTTTACTGTTTATATATATATATTTTCATTTATATTAGTACACTATTTGTACTCACCACCTCTGTTTTGTATATAATTTTGCTATTTTGTCTGCTGTATGCATTTATCTGTCTAAATTACCCCTTTCATTTGTATACCTATACTGTCCCAATTTTTATACACACACACATATACACTGTTTATTTTCATTTTATATACCTGTACTGTCCAATTTTGTCTGTCTAAGTACACTGTTTGTATCTACTGTACTGTCTAGGTACCACTGTTTGTATACCTGCCTGTCTAGGTACTGTTGTATACCTGTACCATCTAGAGTACACTGTTTGTGATACACTGTTTGTATACACTGTCTGAATTACACTGTTTGTATACCTGTACTGTCTAGAGTACACTGTTTGTGTCTACTGTACTGTCCTGGGTACTGTTTGTATACCTGTACTGTCTAGAATTACCTGTTTGTATACCTGTACTGTCTAGGTACACCTGTTTTGTGTCTACCTGTACTGTCTAGGTACATTTGTATACCTGTACTGTCTGGAACACACTGTTTGTGTCTATACTGTCTAGGTACTGTTTTGTATACCTGTACTGTCTAAATTTTTCTTTATATATTAGTATATGTTTTCCTTCCTGTACTGTCTATAAACACTGTTTTACCTGCACTGTCTAAGTACCTGTTTTGTATCCTGTACTGTCTAGGTACACTGTTTGTATACCTGCACTGTCTAGGTACACTGTTTGTATACTGCACTGTCAGTTGTTACACTGTTTATGCAACATCACCATTTTTATTTCCTGTACTGTCTAAATTACTACTGTTTTGTATACCTGTACTGTCTAGAGTACACTGTTTGTATACCTACTTATCTGATACTGTTGTATGTCTGCACTGTCTAGTTACACTGTTTGTATACCTGTACTGTGCTGTTTCTGTATCCTGCTCCATCTAGGTACCCTGTTTGCTACCTGTACTGTCTAGGTACACTGTTTGTGTCTCTTATCTAGGTACACTGTTTGTATACTACCTGCACTGTCTAAATTTTACTGTTTGTATACCTACTGTCTAGGTACACTGTTTTGTGTCTACCTGTACTGTCTAGGTACACTGTTTTGTGTCTACCTGTACTGTCTAGGTACACTTGTTTTGTATACCTGTACTGTCTAGGTACACTGTTTTGTATACCTGTACTGTGTCTACATTTTGTTTGCATCACACCTTTGTCTAAATTTACTGTTTGTATACCTGTACTGTCACAGGTACCTGTTTGTATACCTGTACTGTCTAGGTACACTGTTTGTGTATACTACCTGCTGTCTAGAGTACACTGTTTGTATACCTGTACTGTCTACACTGCATTTGTATATATACTGTCATTACACTGTTTTGTATACCTACACACTGTCTAGGTACACTGTTTGTATACCTGTACTGTCTACATTACACCATTTGTGCTCTATACACTGTCTAGTACACTGTTTGTGTCTAGCCCTTGTCTGCATTTTGTTTGTATACCTGTCTAGGTACACTGTTTGTATATACCTGTGTACTGTCTAGAGTACACCATTTGTATACCTACTGTCTGTTTGTTTATACCTGTACTGTCTAGGTACACTGTTTGTATACCTGTGCTGTCTAGGTACACTGTTTGTATACCTGTACTGTCTACGTTACACTGTTTGTATACCTGTACTGTCTAGGTTACACTGTTTGTATACCTCTGTCTAGTACACTGTTTGTGTCACCTGTACTGTCTAGGTACACTGTTTGTATACCTCATACTGTCTAGGTACACTGTTTATACCTGTACTGTCTAGGTACACTGTTTATGCTCACCTGTACTGTCTAGAGTACACACTGTGTTTGCTCTGCTGTCTGGTACTGTTTTGTATATATACTGTCTAGGTACACTGTTTGTATACTCTTCTCCCATTACACATATGCCTGCTGTCTAGAGTACACTGTTTGTATACCTGTACTGTCTAGAGTACTGTTTATACTGTCATTTTCTTTTATACCTGCACTGTCTAGGTACACTGTTTATACCTGTACTGTCTAGGTACACTGTTTGTTCACCTGCACCTGTCTAGGTACACCGTATACCTGTACTGTCTAGGTACACTGTTTATGTCTTCTGTGTCTAGAGTACACTGTTTGTATGTCTGTACCGTTACATATTTGTATATATACTGTCTAGGCTGTCTCTCTGTCTAAGTACACTGTTTGTGTATACTACCTGTACTGTCATTACACTGTTTATATACCTACACTGTCTACATTTACTGTTTGTATACCTCTCACTATAGTGCACTGTTTATCTCTACCTGTACTGTCTAAGTACACTGTTTATACCTGTACTGTCTAAGTACACTGTTTGTATACCTGCACTGTCTAAGTACACTGTTTTGTATACCTGTGCTGTCTGTTTGTGTCTGCACTGTCTGAGTACACTGTTTTGTGTCCTACTGTCTAGGTACACTGTTTTGTATACCTGCATCTGGGTACATATTTTGTACCTGTACTGTGTCAAATTACACTGTTTTGTATACCTGCTGTCTAGGTACACTGTTTGTATGTACTGTCTAAATTACACTGTTTGTATACCTGTACTGTCTAGGTACACTGTTTGTGTCTACCCTTATGCATTACACTGTTTTATATACCTATACTATGCAGACACACTGTTTGTCTCACTGTCTACATTACACTGTTTGTATACCTGTACTGTCTAGAGTACACTATACCTGTACTATCTAGATACCTGTTTGTATACTGTCTAGAGTACACTTTCTGTTTGTATACCAGGACTGTCTAGGTACACTGTTTGTATACCCTGTACTGTCTAGGTACTGTTTGTATACTAACTGTCTAGGTACACTGTTTGTGTCTCACTGTCTACAAGTGCACTGTGTTTGTATACTACCTGTATCTAGAGTACACTATTTTGTGTCTACTGTCCTAGGTAACTTTCATTTGTATACCTGCACTGTCTGGGTACACTGTTTGTCCATACCTGTACTGTCTGCATTTGCTCCTGTACTGTCTAGGTACTGTTTGCTTATACCTGTACTGTCTAGGTACACCATTTGCTTCCTGTACTGTCTAGTACACTGTTTGTATACTATATACTGTCTAAATTACACTGTTTGTATACCTGTACTGTCTACCTGTTTGTGTCTCTGCACTGTCTAAATTTTCATTTGTATACCTGCTATCTACATTACACACTGTTTGTGTCTCACACTGTCTAGAGTGCCTCTACTTGTCTAGGGCACACATATTTTGCTCTGTACTGTCTAGAGTACACTGTTTGTATACTATTACTGTCTAGAGTACACTGTTTATGTCCTGTACTGTCTATTTTATTTTGCCTATGTCTAGAGTACATATTTTATACTCTACTGTCTAGAGTACACTGTTTGTCCTGTGCACTGTCTAGAATTACACTGTTTGTATACCTGCACTGTCTGGGTACACTGTTTGTATACCTGTACTGTCTAGAGTACCTCTTTGTATCTGCAACACTGTCTAGAGTACACTGTTTTACCTGTACTGTCTAGAATTTTGTATACCTACTGTCTAGAGTACACTGTTTGTATACCTGTACTGTCTAGAGTACACTGTTTGTATACCTACTGTCTAGTACAGATTTTCCTGTACTGTCCTAGAGTACACTGTTTTGTAAACCTATATTTACTGTCATTACACTGTTTGTATACCTGCATATCTGGGTACACTGTTTTGTATACCTGTACTGTCTACAGTACACTGTTTGTATACCTGCACTGTCTAGAGTGCCTGTTTTGTATACCTGCTGTCCTAAATTTACACTGTTTATATACCTACTGTCTAAATTACTGTTTATGTCTACCTGCACTGTCTAGTACACTGTTTGTGTACCTGTCTAGGTACACTGTTTATCACCTGTATACTGTCTAGGTACACTGTTTGTATACCTCACTGTCTGGGTACACTGTTTGTGTGCTTATACCTCACACTGTCTAAGTACCTGTTTATACCTGCACTGTCTAAATTACACATTTGTATACCTGCCTCTAAATTACACTGTTTGTATACCTGCACTGTCTACACTGTTTGTATACCAATACTGTCTACACTGTTTCTCACACTGTCTAGGTACACTGTTTTGTATACCTGTACTGTCTAGTACATATTTGTCTATATACTGTCTAAGTACACTGTTTGTGTCTCTTTCATCTAGTACACTATTTTGTATACCTTACTGTCTACATTACCTATTTATGTCTACTGTCTAGTACACTGTTTGTATACTGTACCATACATTTACTGTATACCTGTACTGTCTAAGTACACTGTTTGCTTATACCTGTGCTGTCTGGGTACATGTTTCTGTCTAGGTACACTGTTTGTATATATACTGTCTAGTACACTGTTTGTATACCTGTACTGTCTAGAGTACTGTTTTGTATACCTGTACTGTCTAGGTACACTGTTTGTATACCTATACTGTATCTAGGTACACTGTTTGCTCTGTCTAGAGTACCTGTTTTGTATACCTCTCTGTCTAGAGTACACTATTTGTATACCTATACTGTCTAGAGTACACTGTTTCACCTCTGTCCTAGAGTACACTGTTTGTATCTCTCTGTACTGTCTAGAGTACCTGTTTATGTCTCTCTTTCCATCTAGAGTACACTATTTTGTGTCACCTGTACTGTCTAGGTACACTGTTTGTATACCTGCTGTCTGGTACACTGTTTGTGTCTACACTGTCTAAGTACCTGTTTGTATACTGCTGTCTAGAATTTTACTGTTTGTATACCTGTACTGTCTAGGTACACTGTTTATGTCTGTACAATAGGTACCTGTTTGTCTCTCTTCTGTCTAAGGTACATATTTATGTCTCTTCTGTCTGGTACCTGTTTGTATACCTGTCCTAGAGTACACTGTTTGTATCTCCTGTGCTGTCTAGTACACTGACATACCACATGTCTACTGTCTAGGTACACTGTTTGTATACCTGCACTGTCTACATTACTGTTTGTATACCTGTACTGTCTGTTACCTGTTTGTGCTCTACACTGTCTAGGCACACACTGTTTGTATACCTGCACTGTTTGTATACATACTGTCTAGTTACATGTTTAACCTTGCCTGTACTGTCTACATTACACTGTTTGTATACCTGTGTCTAGGTACTGTTTATACTGCACTGTCTAGGTACACTATTTTGTATACCTGCACTGTCTAGTACACTGTTTTGTGTCCTGTGCTGTCTAGTGCATTTTGCCTGTACTGTCTAGGTACACTGTTTATGTCTGCATCTAGGTACACTGTTTGTGTACTACCTCTTTTTCTCCCAAGTACTGCATTTATATACCTACACTGTAAATTACTGTTTGTTTACCTGTACTGTCTAGAGTACACTGTTTTAATATACCTGCATCTACATTTACTATTTGTATCTCTATACTGTGTCTAGTATATTTATACCTGTACTGTCACATTTACTGTTTATGTCTACTGTCTACGTGCATTTTATACCTGTACTGTCTAGGTACACTGTATACCTGTACTGTCTAGTACACTGTTTGTATACCTGTACTGTCTAGAGTACACACTGTTTGTATACTACCTGTACTCTCTAGGTACTGTTTGTTTACCTGTACTGTGCAATTACACTGTTTGTATACCTGTATACATTTTACTGTTTGTGCTCTGTCTAGGTACACTGCATTTGCTGTCTGAGTACACTGTTTTGTATGTCTGCACTGTCTAGGTACCTGTTTGTATACCTGCACCATCTAGGTACACTGTTTTGTATACCTGTACTGTCTAATTACACTGTTTATGCTCTACCTGTCTAAATTACTGTTTTCTGTATCTAAGTACACTGTTTGTATACCTACATTGTCTAAATTACCTGTTTGTATACCTGTATATTTTGCATACCACCTGCATTGTCTAAGTACACTGTTTGTATATATACTGTCTAAATTACCTGTTTGTATACTATATACTGTCTAGGTACACTGTTTGTATACCTGTACTGTCTAGAAGTACACTGTTTGTGTGTCTACTCACACCATGTCTAAATTACACTATTTATACCTACTGTCTAGGTACCTGTTTATGTATACCTGTACTGTCTGGAAGACACACTGTTGTATACCTGCACTGTCTGGGTACACATTTGTATACCTGCACTGTCTAGAGTACACTGTTTGTATACCACCTGTACTGTCTAGGTACACACTGTGTTTATGTCTATACTGTCTAGTACACTGTTTGTATACCTGTCTAGAGTACACTGTTTGTATACCTGTACATACAGTACACTGTTTGTATACCTGTACTGTCTAGGTACACTGTTTGTATACACCTGTACCAAATACATTTGCCTGTTTATACCTGTATACTGTCTGTTACTATTTGTATACACCTGTCTAGGTACACTGTTTATACTTTTCTGCCTGTCTCATTACACTATTTTGTATACCTACTGTCTAGAGTACCTGTTTTATACCTGTATATCTACAAATTTTACTGTTTACAACCTGCTTACTGTCTGTTACACTGTTTATATACACACCTCTAGTACACACTGTTTTGTATACCTGTACTGTCTACACACTGTTTATACCTGTACTGTCCAGGTACACTGTTTGTGTCTACCTGCTTACTGTCTAGGTACACTGTTGTATACCTGTACAGTACTCTTTGTATACCTGTATACTACGTCTAGGTACACTGTTTGTATACCTGTGCATACATTTTGTTTGCTTATGTCTACCACCCGTCTAGGTACACTGTTTCTATATATGCTGTCTACATTTTGTATACCTGCACTGTCTAGAGTACACTGTTTTGTATACCTGTATACTGTCTAGAGTATATTTGTACTCTACACTGTCTAGTTGCTCCCCTGTACTGTCTAGTACACTGTTTACCCATCTACCTGTATCTACATTACACTGTTTATATATACTGTCATTACACTGTTGTATATATACTGTCTACACTGTTTATATATACCTGTACATACACTATTTGCTTTCTTACTGTCTAGGTACACTGTTTTGTATACCTGTACTGTCTAGGTACCTGTTTGTACCCTGTGCTGTCCCATTTTCATTTGTATACCTGTGCTGTCTAGGTACACTGTTTATCTGTACTGTCCTGTTACACTGTTTGTATACCTGTACTGTCAAGTACACTGTTTTGTATACCTGCTACTGTCTAAATTACCTGTTTGTATATATACTGTCATTTTCATTTGTATACCTGTACTGTCTGATACACTGTTTTGTATACCTGTACTGTCTAGGTACACTGTTTGTATACCTGTATATGCAATTTTACTGTTTGTATACTGCTGTCCTAAATTACACTGTTTATATACCTGTACTGTCTAGAGTACACTGTTTATGCTCACTGTTTTAGGTACACTGTATACCTGTACATCTAGTACACTGTTTGTATACCTGTATATCTCATTTTTACTGTTTGTATACTTTCATCTGTGCATTTTGTATATACTGTCTAGGTACACTGTTTGTATACCTGTGCTGTCTGTTACACTGTTTGTATATATACTGTCTCGTTTTTGTTTGTATGCCTGTACTTGTCTGGAGTGCACTGTTGTATACCTGCATTGTCTAGGTACACTGTTTGTATCACCCCTGTACTGTCTAGGTACACTGTTTGTGTCTACCTGCTGTCTAGGTACACACTGTTTGTATACCTGTACTGTCTACGTTACACTGTTTGTATACCTGTACTGTCTAGGTACACTGTTTGTATACCTGTACTGTCTAGAGTACACTGTTTATGTGTCTCTGTCTAGAGTACACTGTTTTGTATACCTATACTGTCTAAGTACTATTTGTATACCTGTACTGTCTACACTGTTTGTGTCTACCTGCATTGTCTAGGTACTGTTTGTATACCTGTACTGTCTACATTTGTATACCTGTACTGTGTCCCAGTACACACTGTTTTGTATACTGTGTCTGAGTACATATCCTGCACTGTCTGATACACTGTTTTGTGTACCTCACTGTCTAGGTACACTGTTTATACCTGTACCAATCTAGAGTACCTGTTTGTATACCTGTACTGTCTAGGTACACTGTTTTGCTCCTGTCTCATTACACTGTTTGTATACCTACATTTTCTGTTTTCTGTCTAGAGTACACTGTTTGTATACCTGTACTGTCTAGGTACACTGTTTGTATACCTGCATGTCTAAATTACACTGTTTTGTATACCTGTACTGTCTAAGTACACTGTTTGTATACCTACACTGTCTAGTTTTGTTGTATACCTGTACTGTCTAGAAGTACACTGTTTTGTATACCTGCTGTTTGTATACCTGTACTGTCTAGGTACACTGTTTGTATACCTGTACTGTCTAGGTACACTGTTTGTATACCTGTACTGTCTAGGTACTTTGTTATACCTGCACTGTCTAGCCTGTTTGTATACCTGTACTGTCTAGGTACACTGTTTGTATACCTGTACTGTCTAGGTACACTGTTTGTATACCTGTACTGTCTAGGTACACTGTTTGTATACCTGTACTGTCTAGGTACAAGTTGATCTACAGGTATATAACTGAATTGTCTGTGTATATGGTGATTCAATAAAATTTGTATGACCAATTACAGTTGTTGACTCACCTATTACTGTTGTTGACTTACCTGTTACTGTTGTTGACTCACCTGTTACTGTTGTTGACTCACCTGTTACTGTTGTTGACTCACCTGTTACTGTTGTTGACTCACCTGTTACTGTTGTTGACTCACCTGTTACTGTTGTTGACTCACCTGTTACTGTTGTTGACTCACCTGTTACTGTTGACTCACCTGTTACTGTTGTTGGCTCACCTGTTACTGTTGTTGACTCACCTGTTACTGTTGTTGACTCACCTGTTACAGTTGTTGACTCACCTGTTACTGTTGTTGACTCGCCTGTTACTGTTGTTGACTCACCTGTTACTGTTGTTGACTCACCTGTTGCTGTTGTTGGCCTCACCTGTTACTGTTGACTCACCTGTTACTGTTGTTGACTCACCTGTTACTGGTGTTGACTCTGTTACTGTTGTTGACTCACCTATTGCTGTTGTTGACCACCTGTTACTGTTGTTGACTCACCTGTTACTGTTGTTGACTCACCTGTTACTGTTGTTGACTCACCTGTTACTGTTGTTGACTCACCTGTTACTATTTGTTGACTTGACTGTTGTTGGCTCACCTGTTACTGTTGTTGACTCACCTGTTACTGTTGTTGACTCACCTGTTACTGTTGTTGACTCACCTGTTACTGTTGTTGACTCACCTGTTACTGTTGTTGACTCACCTGTTACTGTTGTTGACTCACCTGTTACTGTTGTTGACTCACCTGTTACTGTTGTTGACTCACCTGTTACTGTTGTTGACTCACCTGTTACTGTTGTTGACTCACCTGTTACTGTTGTTGACTCACCTGTTACTGTTGTTGACTCACCTGTTACTGTTGCCATGGTTATCACACAAGGGGAGAGAATAGGTCACTTCCCCATTAACACTCTCCAGTAGCCGCACATTTGGCACGTAGCTTTTAAGTAACTGCCACAGCTCGCCCTTTTTTGCTACTGAAATATAATGAGATTAATTTTACTGTCTGAGGTGGAATGTGGAAGTTATCATGGGTTATCAGTTATTATCACTATCATCATGGGTTATCAGTTACAATTATCATCATGGGTTATCATTTATCATCATCTCAGATACCTTCATGATATATTTAAATATAATCAACTATAAAACTGCAGATTTTAATTTATACTATTTTCAGTACTGAATTAACCTGTACAGAACTATACTGTCTTTACAAAATTAGTCTTACATCCAAATTTTAATATTACTTTACCCTTCATGTACTGTATGTTTCTGGTATAGGCTACACTTAGCTCTTCCTAGACACTGAGGCAAACAAGACATGTAATGTCAGCAACAAACTATATGTGCACCCTTTCAGTGGTATACAATATGACACAGTGGACTAAGACTTCTAACAAATGCTCTCGAGTTATGCAGTATGTTGGTACCCCTGGATTTTTTTTAACTTCTACTTTCTCACTTCCACTTATGATCAGCAATAAATCAAAAACCCAAACTTAAATTTTCTGCTGCTTAAAATTAAATATAATTATGACTATGGATTCCTTTGATCTAACATCTTATGTAAATTATTGAAAAACTAAAATATATTATATTTGAATAATATTTTTTCAGCTCCAAGTTGTGAAGTATTTAATTCTTCATTCTCCTAATCACTGGTTCACTGCATTATATACCAACAATGAAAGACTTAAGGCAAATTATCAATATTCAGGTGTGTTTCCACAACAATGAAGAATGGTAAGTTGTGTTCCTACCTGAAAATGTGCCGTCAATGGATGGTTTTATGTTGTTGTCCAGGTCAGCAGTTTCCTCTGATGAAGATTCCTCACTCAAAATTCTGTTGCTGAGAGTCAATGAGTAACCTAACCCATATTCAGACTTGAGGGCCAAAGGTGAACCAACACACAGAAGTCTTCCCTGAAATATAAATCAAAGTTAATTTTGTCTATTTATTAAATGTTAATACTGTATCAGAAGCTTCCATTTGGTAAAAATTATCAACTAATGCTTTGAGAGACATCACCTGTTGATAACTGGAGGTACCATACAAAATATTTAGTGTTATGCTGAGTTATACAACTCCTAGCTCTACGGATGGATGGACGGACACACGCACGCAGGCACACACACACCACCTACCTTATGACTCCAGGCTATAAGTTTCTTTCATCTTAAATCATGAATTATACACAACCTAATGTACAATAAAAAATGAACTAAAATTTATTGCCAGATTCAGTGAAATTCACTTCCAGGGCATCAAAATACATGTACAGTACTGTATGTCATAACTGACCATCTCTGAATATGCCTGGACTTGTCATGACATTAATGGGAACACATATCATTTGCCAAATAAAACCAAAACATTGCAATTTTCTGCAACAAAAATTAATAAGATGTCTTCCCAAAGTATGAATGACGACATGTGCATTTTAGCTTTGGATCATTTTTAACAAAGTATTTTTCATGGACAAGGACAGACACGTTCATGGTAGGGACACTGGGCATAATGTACGTCACATTACTTTACCTGGTGCAAGATGGCCACACGGTCAGCAAGAGTTTCTGCCTCATCAAGATGATGTGTGGTCAGGAGGATGGTACGACCCGCCCGGTTGTTGCTGATAACCTGGCATGTATAAAACTCTTGTTTAATAACTTTATGTATAAGCAGAAGATGATTCACACTTTAATTTAAATTCCATTAATAGCTGTCTGTCACACACAACTACCCTTTACTGTGCTCATCCTGCCCTCACCTTGATCACCATAATACAGTACACAGTTCACACAAAGAACCAACTGTAGCCAGTACTACTATTCTTACCTCCCATATTGCACTTCTTGCTGCTGGGTCAACACCTGCAGTGGGCTCATCAAGGATGATGAGCTTGGAGTTGCCAGTAAATGCTATAGCCATAGACAGTCTTCTGGACAATCCCTCTGACAAGTGGCACACAAGGTAGTCTCGGTGGTAGAAGAGCCCCATGTTGTGCAACACCCTGTAGCAGGAAGTGAACACCGATTTTCTTCATACACTCATCATAAAACATATTCCTTTCTTTACCAGGTTACATTATGCCATTTTCTTTCTAACTTAATTCATTCTGCACTAAACAGGGTGAGAAGTGCACTAAGCAACTTGGGGAAGAAACATTATAGAAGAATAAAAAATTTACTATTAAATCAAATGCAGTAATTATAACTTATTCAAAACTTCTCTATAAATCAATGTGCTATTTCCCTTGATCTCCACAATGCCTAAAAGGTTCTGTATATAACTTAAAGGACCCTACTGGGAAAAATCATCTGATGGCTTTGTCGGGTATCCTTACTTATACTTTAACATTTATCCTCATCGTACTTGATTGGCTCGTTAGCTGCTTGGGCAGTTGGTCACGTCTCTGTCATACACTGTTGGTAAGTATTGGGCATGTACTGGCTCCAGATTGTATTCGTAAATGCACCAGTGTTGGTCAAGTCTGGTCTTGAGTGAGCCGTAACAACACTCTCTGGCAGATTGTTCCAAGAGTTTCCAATTCTCACTCCGAAAAAGTTAGCCCTGACAATTTTCCGAACTTGTGGCTTCTTCAACCTTGAGCTGTGACCCCTAATGGGGCAGGAGTCTGCCAGCTCCATGTATGAACACTCGACTGAGTAATGCCCTCTGAGATGTTTATAAGATTCAATTAAGTCACCTCTTGCCTGTATATAGTAGTACATACAAGGTAAGCAATTGCAGGCATTCTAATCTCTATGGGTAACTGAGGTACTGTAGTGCAGGCACCAGTCTGGTGGCCCTCCTTTGGACATTTTCAGTCAAGTGACAATCTCTAGCATATCCAGACAGTAGATTCCAAATGGGGAAGCATCTCCCAAATTGCCTTACTGTTTACTATTATTGTTTACTTGCTCTGTCAAGGTACACTGAATACTGTACACATGCACAGTCTATGTAAACTGTATATTGTACCTGTGTTGTCTATACAGTATACAGTACATGCCAAACCAATTGTAAACTTGTATGATGATCTTAATTTTTACTAAATAAATATTACTACAGTATTATTTCATTATTATTATTATTATTTATTTTTATTTTTTGTTAAAGTAAGGGTTTACACAACACGTAGGACAGAGGCATGAAGTAAACTGAGGTTCTGCCAATCAATCCATCCCTGGCTGAGTCCACTGGGGGATGTAGTGTTCATTGGGAGGTGACAACTATACACTACTGCTCTTACAGGTATGTCTAATAACTGTAGAGCAGCTCCTAAAATGGCCAACCAGGTGAAGTCAGTCATTCAATCTCCAAGCCCTAAGGGTCTTGTGTCAGGCAAAAAAGATTTAGGTTCACTACTATGATGAACCTTACTTGGTTGGTTAACTTCAACCCGTGATTGCTATCAGTTATAAAGAAGGATCACATACTTTAACTCTCATTTTTCCTGTTATGGGGATTTTATGATACAACCCAACACTGAAAGTTGTAAGCCCTCAATGAGAGACTGATAAGATTCCAATCCAGCAACGTACAGGAAGGAGGACATCTTCTGGGCACCTCTCAAACATCTCCAACAACTGAGAGAAGCGTAATTACCCGTTTTACTCACATGTTAGTATCTATCTGTCCCATACTTGTTGTAGATTCCTTGAGCATAGAATAATACTCAAGAGTTTCTTGTACTGTCAAGAAAGGGAAGAGCACCGTCTGTTGAGGACACAGACCAATGAGCCTCCGAGCCTTGTTCCACGCACTGCTGATGTCGTGGCCGTACACTTGTATGCTACCAGCAGTTGGCTTCAGCTCTCTTGTTAACATTGAGCTGATGTAGGCAAAAAGAACATTAAAATTCTATGATAGGAAGAATCTTTCAGAAGCTTACAGTCATTTTTTACCACAAAGATAAGAAATCTGATAAGCACAAAATAATTTTTTACATTAATATGAAATCAATGAATTGAGCAAATATCTCCTTTAAATAAAATTCAGAAAGTCACATACTCAAAATTAAAAAAATATTGTGCTCAAATATGTAAAGAAATATGCATTTCATTTGACCTTCACAATGTCTGAGAAGTTCTGTATAAGACTCATATGCTTCTCATTGAATATTTTGATGATAACAAATGAGAAATTACAGATGTTTCCTAAATTTATATTCCTATGCTAAGTGAATATTATAGAGAGTTTCACATAACTGTCTGTACTGGCAGTATAGTACAGGTTGTACCTCTCTAGTCCGGCATTCTGTGGTCTGGAAACTCGCGTCGTTCGGCACGATTTTAGTTTGTCCAATAGGTAGATAGGCAGGGTTTTTTTTTTTTTTTTTTTATCTGAATTATTATTATTATTTACAGGAGTATTAAATTTTTGCCCCTCAGGCCCCAATGTGGGTCAGTGACCTATGCCCGGGTGGGCTAATCCCCATAAAAAAAAAAAGCCACGGGAAATTAAGGTTTGTTTACATCCGGCAGTTCGGCTGCTCTCTCTCTCTCTCTGCTTGTCTATACAGAGTACAACATTTAACCCTTCAATATATATGAGCAGTAAATAAGTGTTGCTTTCATATTCTTATGTAGAGCAATGACGATATGTTTTCACATGTGCGCACTTACCTACGCGATCTCTCTTTTTTTCTTTACCATTATTGTTAGCTACTTCTATTGTTCCATTTATTAACATTAAATAACATTACTTAAAACAACCATATTAATTTTACTACAGCTACAATCAGGGTCTTATTTTCTTCAGTTTTATATGTAGAACCAGTCAGTCACTGGTTTTGTAATCAACGAAAACAATGCTGTCTCATTTCCTTGTGTGTTTTAATATTCTACGTATTATTAATGAATTGTATTGCCCATTTTGCACACATAAACATTAATTCAATCAAAAAGACATTCAGTAATAAACAATAATGAATCTTTTGTACATAAGAGAAATGACGCTGTTTACATGATTGTGCATGTCGTCTGAACGTTGGTGGGCCGCTCAAACATGTCGAAATTCGAGTTTCCGCCGTCAAAATTTTAAATTGTTTTGTTTTTTGGTGTTCAAATAAAAAACGTTGAATTAAAAACTCGCGAAATTTGAGAAGCTACTGTACGACATTTAACCCTTCAATATGTCTTCAAAGAGACCATGAAGCAGAGAAAGTGGTGCTAGTGCTTCCAAGCATAAGCACAAGTCACTATCTATCCAGGAAAAGGGTGAATTTCCATGGTCCGGAAATTTCCATGGACCGGCACCGGTCAGGTCCCGAGGTTGCCGGACTAGAGAGGTACAACCTGTAGTACACTTACATGATGGTGGTCTTGCCAGCACCATTGTGTCCAAGCAGCACCAACACTTGTCCTTCATAAAGTTCCAAGTTGAGATTGGTGATGGCAACCTTGGATCTTCCCCGTTGTTTAAAGATCCTGCGTAACCCAACAATACTCAGCCCCTTCTTGAGACTCTGTTTCAGGCCTGGGTCCAAGTCCAGAACATGAACAGCATCTTCTGTGTGAAGAAAGTTGACCAGAGAGAAGTTAAAATTTTTATTAAAGAGGAAGACAACATAAACAGAGACATTTACTCTTGGGCTGAAAAGTACGTTTCTTTTTGGGAATAATGCAATGAAACATGGGAGTCTGCCTCAAACATATTCTTATGTGGAATATAACAAACCTGTGATTGGATCAGGTCATGTTACAAACTTAAAGCATTTTGATAAATGTATAGTACAAGGAAGTTAACAGTGATAGTTGACAATAAAAAGACAATGACAATAAGTCAAGAAGGGAGACAAGAAGAAATGAAAGTTAGTTTCACTACAAGTGGAATAGACGACATGAGATGTTTAAGATATCTGGGCTTGGATGTATCAGCCAATAGAACAATGGGTGATAAATTGATTAAACTTATAACATTAAGCCAAAGTGACTGAAAGTAAACACTACTTAGGAATTCATTATGTAATAAACAAAAACAAGTGAATTTGAACTCAAAACTCATAAAATTAAATGAAACATGCCCGACCACTTACCTCCCTCTTGTTACACCTCTGCTAACTGTGATAACTACTGTGCTGAACAATAAGAACTAACAGAACTTATAGCTAACACTTATCTTCCAGTTCATAACATTTATACCTAAGGAAATATCTGGACTAAAAAACAGTTGATGAGTGGTGTTGTCAGTTTGAGAACTGATGTATAAACAAGCTTTTGTGGCCAAAAAATGAGTTTAAAGTGTGTGTGTGTGTGTGTGTGTGTGTGTGTGTGTGTGTGTGTGTGTGTGTGTGTGTGTGTGTGTGTGTGTGTGTGTGTGTGTGTGTGTGTGTGTGTGTGTGCGTGCGTGTGTGTGTGTGTGTGTGTGTGTGTGTGTGTGTGTGTGTGTGTGCGTGTGTGTGTGTGTGTGTGTGTGTGTGTGTGTGTGTGTGTGTGTGTGTGTGTGTGTGTGTGTGTGTGTGTGTGTGTGTGTGTGTGTGTGTGTGTGTGTGTGTGCGTGCGTGTGTGTGTGTGTGTGTGTGTGTGTGTGTGTGTGTGTGCGTGTGTGCGTGTGTGTGTGTGTGTGTGTGTGTGTGTGACTATGAATCAACAAAGCTGACTCAGAGGGCCTTAATTCCTCACTGGCTTAAGTAAGTGCTTAGTAGCTTCAATAGATAGTATGAAAAAATGAAAGTGGGTTGTATAGGAATGACCATCTGTCAGGAACAGAGTGGATACAGCATACTGCTTACTAAATCTTCGGTACACAAGGGTGGAAGTGTGGCTGAGTACTGCACTTGACTGCCTCTACTTGCCCAATTTGAAAAATCAAGTACCCATTTGCAGCTGGGTGGACTGGGAGTGCCCCATGGTCAATGTGACCCCCAGAACAGGAAGTGAGTGCTGTATCTACTTGGCTGCCTCATGATATAATGGCAAAGAGATGAGCTATAGTGGACTGGTTCTCTCTCAGGCTATTTTCAACAACTCATAGGCCATAAAAGCATTATTTGGCCTCATCCACTTTATGTATCCTTTCACTGAGTGTATCAGCTCTATGCTAGATGGTACATTACTTTATCCTCTTCACCAATAGTCGGCTCTCTAGCCATCTGGTTGGTCAGTCATTTCTCTGCCATTCACTGTTGGCAAGTATTGGGCATATAATACAGGCTCTTTGATGTACCTGAGCAAGTGTTGGTTTTGGTCAAGTCTGGTCTTAAATGAGTACACATTCAGTGCCATCATTAGTGATATTGTTATCACAAATCTCTTGTTGATGCCTCCTAAGTCAGGAAAGAGTTTTACATGCCTTTAACAGTGTCACGTTCCATAATGTATTAATAAATATACTAGCTTAGGTATACATCAGAACTAATTGTGAAAACGGTTTAGCTTTTCTTCTCACAGCAGTAAGTACTCTGTGGATTTAATGAATAACAAATGATTGTACTTTAGAGAGGACATAAGTCAAAGGTAAAATTTTTTAATAACAACAAACTTTGGATTTCTTACTCTTTGTGTTGGAGTCGTCACCTTTGAGTGGGGCGATTTTGTTGGCAGGAAGATCGGGTAGCTGGCAGCATGCTGGTGAGTGAACACACATGTTAACCGAGCATTATGTTAGTATATAATACATGCTACTGATTCAACACCTGAGGAATATGATTCATAACAATATTAGTCATGCTGACATATAATCTGCATAGACTAAGGCTTATGGTTAATGGTAAAGTTCACACTAAACTTGGTAAAGCTTCAACCAAAATTACGGTTTATATTATCCAAACAATGAAGTGGATTTTGATTACACAGAATTCTTCATTAAATGTCTATGCAGTATTCATGTTTGGTAATTACAAGTACTGAATTACTACAGCGGTGTTACACATTCAAAAAGCTCGGCCATTATATCTATGATAAACTCACATAAAAATATTTCTACAACTTATTTCTGGACAAAAAGAGTTAAAAGGGGATGGGAGGGGAAGAAAGGCTGTAAGATATGTTAATCAGTCACAAAATGCACACTGTACTGTATTCTACTCGGCTCAGAAGCACAATATCTGCACATCATGCCTTAGTCTCTATAATACCCTGAAAAATGCTGAAGGTAAATTCGTTGGAACGTTTGAGCGATGCCTGTTCAGAAAATGGTGCTGGCTGAGGGGTCGGGTCAGACTTTCCTGAACTTGGTAAATGTTGGGAAACTTCTGAGGAAAAATAAAATTATCTAATGTCAGTCAACATCTGATCTATTAACTGGAAAAAAAAATGGATAAGAAACCAAGAATAATGTTCGCATGGTCAAATTATCTGTCTAAACCTCCACATTTATTCCTTACATCTACTTTGTCAGCTAGTGTCTCAGTGTCAGCAGGTGCCCCAGTGTCAGCAGGTGCCTGTGACAGCAGGTGTCTCAGTGTCAGCAAGTGCCCCAGTGTCAGCAGCTGTGGCCATCATTCATTGCACACCCTCATGTGGCCATCACACATCATACACCCCCCACATGGTTATCATACACCCCCACATGGCCATTTTATGAAAAACCTGCAGGCTGACTCATTCACTTTTTTTACCAAAACCAATTATTGATCTTGAGGGAAAACAAAACAAAAACAATGAACAGTACAATACTTTTCACAAAGGTAAATTTTGCCTGAAGGAGTTCCTGGTCTCTCCATACATCGCTGCCCTCACAGCCTCTCCATATCTCCTTCCTTACTTTCCTCTTCTCTCAAACTGTTCGCTCATAAAAATTTTCCCAGCAATTCAAGTATCAACATTCACTCCCTCCAACATGACTGTAGTAATAATAAATTTCCCATATCTTATGGTAAGTCTTGACACATGCATGTACGCACACACACACCCACACTACTACTACTACTACTACTACTGTATTTTGCTGTCACTCAGAATCGAGTATGACGATCATCAAGCTATGTTACAATAATATGAGTTATTGGGAATGTCACCTTCGTTGGTGAGCTGGGGTGACTAAAGAGGCAGATAGGGGACCGGCAGTGTCGTCCACAGGTGTTGCATGTGTGGAGGGTTATATCTAGTGCAGGAGGGGCAGCGGCAGCCTGTTTCCAGCGTTGGCACTTGTCTGCCACGGTATGCAGTTGGGCTTACTCGAAAGTACTGACACTTTTTTGTGCGGTGCTCCTCCAAGCGTTACGGAGTGGAGTGATCGTCTCCCAGGTGAGGGGGTTGATTTGGCACCTTTTCAAGTTTGTCTTAAGACTATCCTTATATGTTTTCAGTTGCCCACCAGCGTTACCTTTACCATTCGTTAGGTGACTGTAAAGTAGCTGCTTTGGCAGTCTACTGTCGTCCATGCAGGTAACATGGCCAGTCCAACGTAGTTGTTCATGGATAATGGTAGCCTCGATGCTCCTACAGTTGGTGTCAGCGAGAATACTGGCATTTGTTCTCTTGTCTTCCCAGCGAACTTGGAGGATGTAACGTAGACTACATGGGTGAAAGTTTTCAAGTGGCTTGAGGTGCCTCCTGTATGTGACCCATGTCTCACTGCCATATAGCAGGGTGGGGAGGACCACTGCTCGATATACATGCAACTTTGTAGATAATTTCAGCTCCTTATAGTTGAAGACATGGGTACGGAGTCTGCCAAAGGCTCGAGATGCACATCTGATCTGATGTTGAATCTCTTCATCGATGTCCGCAGTGGTGGACAGGTGGGAGCCGAGATGCAGAAAGTGGGTAACATTAGCGAGGGTAGTACCGTTAAGCTGGATGGATGGTGGAGCTATGGCTGAACCAGGGGCGGGCTGAAAGAGAATCTGAGTCTTATGAACATTCACCTCAAAGGCCGATGTGTGCATATGCATCTGTGTAGGTGTTCAGGATCTCCTGCAGATCGCATTCATTGTGAGCGACGAGGGTGAGGTCGTCTGCATACTGAAGTTCAGTGATGGAAGCCGCTGACAACTTTGTTCCTGCCTAGAGTCATCTTATGTTGAAAAGGCCCTTCATCCAGTACTGGATGTCCACACTGCTGGCTAAATTGGCACTGGCATGAGTAAGGAAGGTTGCCAAGAAAATGGAAAAGAGAGTTGGTGCCAGTACACATCCTTCGTGGGTAGCCAAAATGGCTGAGGGTCCGTCAGAGGGCTTCCCTGTTGACCGAGTCGAAGGCCTTGGTAAGGTCAATGAAGGTCATGTACAGGCCACCACGCTGTTCTCTGCACGTTTCCTGTATCTGGCGGGCAGCAAAGATCATGTCAGTGGTGCCACGTGATGGTCTAAAGCCACATTGAGATTCTGGGAGGAATTTTTCTGTCTCAGGAAGAAGTCTATTTAGGAGGATTGGGGCAATAATCTTGCCAGCTACAGACAGCAGCGATATCCTGCTGTTGTTGCCACAGTCTGACCGGTCTCTCTTGTTCTTATAAATATTGATGATGGAGGCGTCTTTAAGAGCTTGGGGGATTTCCTCCTTTTCCCATACACAGTATTCTCCAGGAGAGAGTGAAGACGGCTGATAAGCAGAGGTCCTCCTGCTTTATACACCTTGGCTGGGGTTCCACCAGGCCCTGAGGCTTTGTTATTTTTCACCTGTTTGATGACAGTAGCTACCTCATCCAGGGATGGAAGATAGCTGAGATGGGTCAGCTCTGGATGCTAAGGGACCAGCTGGGTAGCCAGGACATTCACATCAGTGTTTCAGTTGAGTAGCGAATGGTAGTGCTTTTTCCAGAGCTGAAGGATGCCTTCTTCGTCTTTAATTAGAGAGTTACCGTCGGATGAGTTAAGGGTGGCTTTGCCAAGAGTGATTGGCCCATAAAATGTTTTAGTGGAATTTAAAAATTCGTGCACCTTGTGTTGATCTGTAAGCTTTTGTGTTTCACACGCTTTATTTTTCAACCATTCGTTCCTTAGATTGCAAAGTTTGCTCTCGGCCGGCGCTTTCTTCTTGAGGAGGTATCAGCTTTGATCCCAGACTGAGGGGTGTTCTGCCAGTCAGTTAAAGCAGCACGTTTATCACCGATGAGTGCGTTGATTTCCGGGTCATTTTCATCAAACCAGTCCTGGTGTATTCTTTCGACCTGGCCAAGGATCTCTCTGCAGGTTTATGTCATGACAGTGTCAAGAATACACTATTTGGCACTGGGATTTGAGTTGTTTGTTGTCGTGTTGTTTATCAACTGATGTTTGAGCTGCTCTCTGAAAGCATGTGCTACCGTTGGATCCTCCAGTCGCTTAGTGATAAATCTCTTGTGGAGGCTTGTTGCCTTCGCCGTTTTGGGGTGACATGAAGTGAGAGTTTGGTTCTGACGAGCCGATATCAGTGTCGCAGTGGTCTGAGTCATGCATGGCACGGGGGGTGATGAGGACATCTCAGCGGTCTCTTTCTCTGAAAATGATGTAGTCAATGAGATGCCAGTGTTTGGATTGTGGGTGTTGCCACAAACCCTTGAACTTATCGGCCTGCCTAAACAAGGTATTGGTGATAGTGAGGTTGTGTTCAGCACACTTGCTGAGGAGGAGTTGGCCATTGGGATTACACTTGACTACTCCATTTCTCTCTATGGTTCCCTGCCATATGTTAGCATCTCTGCCAACTCTGGTATTGAAGTCGCCAAGGAGCACAACCTTATCTTCTCTGGGGATAGAGGTTAGCACTCTGTCAAGGTTGGCATAAAAGGCCTCCTTGATGTCTAACTCTGCATCCAGTGTTGGGGCGTATGCACTAATGAAGATGGCATGACGTGAGTGATTCAGTGGAACTCGAAGCATTATGAGGCTCTCGTTGATCCCAATAGGCATTTCAGTTAACCTGTGTAGGATGAATTGTTGAATGGAAAAGCCAACTCCATAAATGTGGTTTCTCTACGCAGCAGGCTACCCTTCCAGAAGAAGGTATAGCGAGACCCCCGTTCGGTATTAACTAATGGCTGCTATGTTGATGTTATACCTAGCCAGCTTTTCTGCCACAAGGGCGGTTCTTCTTTCAGGATGCTCATTTGTGCCATTATCCAGAATGGTCCTGACATTCCATGCAGTGACCATAAGAGGTTGTATAGTTTGTTTTTGCTTTGAGCTGTGATTATGATTGTGTTTTTGACTGCATAAAGATGACCTTATTGGGTGCAGTTGCCCAGCCAGGTTGGTTCTTTAGGCAGGCTATTTTTAGGGCACCTTTTCTTGCCCCCTCCTTAAGTGGGGTGAGAAGAATGGCTCCTCGAAAAGGCTGCTCAGTTGCACAGACAGGACCGGATTGCACTGCTGCCTAGATCCCAGTGTATAAACGACCATCTTATTTATGCTGCCCATGTGCAGAGTTGTGACTAGAAATTCCCGGCAGTCATCTCTGCCTGTCCCCGTCGCCAATCGTCCATCGCCATAGGACTTTTGGGGGTATAGGGGTTTTGATGATGATGAGAAGTATGATGAGCTGGATGATGGCTGTTTGTGATTTGATTTATGTGATGAGACAGAAGTGCAGGCTGCAACCACAGGTCTTGGCTCTCCCTTTTCCTGATCTAGTGGGGCAAGCAGTTGCAACGATTGGGGAGAGGGAGAGATGCAATGGACTGCCGATAGCCCAGTTTGTTGGGTTTCGCCTTAGCTGTCGGCCCATCTTGCAGTGCCTTCATCTGCCAGTGTAGTTGTTGGGTTCCCATGGTGGTCACCTCTTCCACCTATACCGCCATTAGCAGGTATGCTCTGTAAGCATGTCTGCCTGACGCGGGGCTCCACAGCAGATTTTTCGTTAAGGGTTACTCCGTAGTCTTATACCTATCAAGGCTAATCCGCAAGGCAGCGGAACAGTGGTTGGCGCCAAGATGGGTCCACCGCCAGTGGGCCTATTGTGCCATCCCTCTGGGGCCCGCTGCTGCTCCAAGATCTCATGATGGTCTAGCCTGGGCCCACGAGGCACCCAGTTACCGTGTGTTGCCACGAGGAGGTACAGCAGGAGTCTTGATGGTGAGGAGGCTGTGTACTGGCAGGGGAAGACTTACCATAGGCAAGATGCTTCCCTGTTCACCATGAGGGCTAGCCAGCGGCGGTAACTGAAAGCAAGAGGAAGCAAGCAGTGCTTGCACCTTAACACTAACATAAGGCTGCCACACTAGATGCATTACACCACCCTGTGCCTACACACACACACACACACTATACTTATATATCCACTCAGAAGCTTTTTCATCTTCACTCTCTACTCTCAACCAACACTCATATCTCCATTTTTAGTTTATTAAGGTTGATAAACGTAGAAGCTATTTACCATTTCTGAAGGTGGTGACGATGGCAGAAATCAAGAAAAAGATGGCGGTATCTACCAGCAACATGACCAACGCTACACCCAGCGTCATATCTGAACCTGTTGGGAAGTAATATTGCCATGAATAATGGCATGCCTTGCCTTACATATGTGATGTGTTACCTGAGATACACAAACTGAGGTCTGGGCACAATGTACCATGCAAGGAACATCATCTTCATGGCTTTGTTGGTAATCTTTGCTCAAACTGCTTTATTGTTTACCATTATTTGTATACAGTACCTACATTGTCTAGGTATTTTGTTTGTACTGTCAAGATAGAGTACAAAGTCTACATACACAGTACAGTGCAGATATACCTGAAATGTGTATATGTTACTGGCAAACAGTTTAATCAGGCATTTCATGAAGTGACTGAATTTCTTTTAGGTAAATAATGAAATTAATGTTTCAATCGGGTTAGGTTAGGTCACACCGCCCAGAGGATGGTTTGCATGTGGAAGAAGCTAGTCTTTGTATATAAAATAATACTTACAGTACTGTACAGAATTGTACAAAGTAATGGACTTTGTTACTTAAGTAAAAGTATTGTTACACTGGCAAAATGTTACTCAACTTGAAGTAAAAGTATAAAAATGTGAATGTACTCAAGAAGAAGTAAAAAAGCATCTCACTCTTAAGATACTCAAGTACTGAAGGTAAAAAGTAACAACAAAACTATTAGTCTCAAATATTAAAATAAATCGACATTAAATTATATAAAAAAATAGTTAACTAAAGATAAAAATAAATGAACCAAAGCATTTCACATGTTTCTTTGCTCATCTTTCTATTATGATTAATCAATAACTTGATTCCCAAAATTATGGCTGTCCATTCAGGATCTTTTAGGCCTAAATATAAACCCAGCATGATCTACCGTAAGAGAGTACTTGTACGTTCAGCCATTCTTCTCCCTACAATCCATTGCAGGGATAGTGAAAGGCTGAGGGTATATCCATCCAACACTATGATCACTTTCTTCCTTATCCACACAAGTATCATTGACGCGAACTTATGGTCCGCAGGCATAATGTTGTCTCTGCTCGCATTAGATGAGGATACAGACCTATCTAGCTAGTACCTGAGGTGGGGGATGACCCGCACTTCTCTTCCTGTAAACTCTGTAACTGCCCTAACACTAACACCCCTCAACACTACGGTATTGCCTGGACTGTCCCACTGTCAGGGACCTCCTACCACAGGGAGACTCACTTACTTCTATATGTCACCATCTACTTATTTATAATAATTTAGATTTAATTCTTGTTTGCTACCTAGGCTTTGGTGGGTGCTAACTCCCATTGTCCTTAAATCATACTGTCTCCACATCACAAGTCACAGCGTGTCCTGCAAGACACAAGTGCCACTGTATTAGCATCTGACCGCACGGTCTTGTGACCAGGCTTGTCGCCCCCTGGGATGTAATAAATTTATTAAATAATAAATAATAAGCCCAACATGACCTCACAAGCAGCAGATGCAGGTAGTGGGGTAATAAGCTTCAGAGATAAGTCACATAATGTCGGGAAAGACGGTTGAGGAGTTTGTGGACGATTGTTGCCTCCATAGTGACTGAGTCTGACTAAGACTCACTGTGAACTGTCCCTCTAATTGTGGGTGTGGCTGTGGTGATGTCACTCTTCGATTCTAATTGAAGAGTGGCTGAATTTTTCGCACCACGTAACATCTAGCAGGTGTGGGGGAGGGGGCAGTGGTACTTAGTTATTTAAGCAGAATTTTAAATACATTCAGTCTCACACATATGTCTAGATACATATTTTATATCTAAGATGGAATTATGTAAAGCATTTTAGAATCACAGCCTCTTTGAAATTCATTTTAGGGACAAGTACAGTATATGCAAAGAGCAACTGATGTCTAACAGAAAGGTGGGGGAGAAGAGAGGGGATTTGATGGGCGAGGGAGCTATAAGAGGGTAGGCGAGGTGAGGTGGGTGGTCAAGGTGCTAATGGACATGAGAAGATCAAAGGTGAAAGTCCGCTGTTATGGCCACTGCCACCTGACTTTACCTCACCTCAAGAGACCTCTAGGTATGTGACTGCGTGATGCCTCCCCACACCGTACCCTTCATGGATCCACCCACACAACTCTTTTGCTAAGGTTAATAATTCATTAATTAATTGAAATTATATTATTTGTTTGCCACAGACATTAAAATTCTTTGTTTGTTTGTTTGGGTCGTAACGAGTAACGATTTTTTTTAAAATTTGTATTGGAGTAAAAGTATTAGAAAATCATACTTAGGTAAAAGTAAAAGTAAAAAAAAAATAATACTTTTTAAAAAATTAGATACCGAAAAATGTTATTTGAGTACATTAGTACTCAAGTAAATTTATTTTGTTACTTTACAACTCTGGTACTTTACTTACTTTTACTTTTATCCTCTTCACCACTGATCGGCTCGTTACCCGCTTGGGCGATCGGTCATGTCTCTGATTATTTTTCCTTTTCTTTTATCCTCTTCACCAAATGATCGGCTCGTTAGCCGCTTGGGCGATCGGTCACTTCTCTGATATGCACTGTTGGCAAGAACTGGGCATGCACCGGCTCCTGAATATACCTGAACCCGCTCCAGTGTTGGTCAAGTCTGGTTTTGAAAGAGCTCACACTCGGTGCCATCACAACACTCTCTGGTAGATTGTTCCAAGAGTTCACAACTCTCACTCCAAAAAAGTTTGCCCTCACAGTTTTCTGGACCTGTGGCTTCTTCAACCTTGAGCTGTGACCCCTTGTGGGAAGAGCGTCCGCCAGCTCCAGGTAAGTACACTCAACTGAGTACTGCCCTTTGAGAAGTTTATACACCTCAATTAGGTCACCCCTTGCCCGTCTGTAGTATAAGCTAGGCAAGTTCAGGCGCTCCAATCTCTCAGGTAGTTGAGGTTTGTTTCTGATAGTATTATTTTTTTGTTTGTGTTGTGTGTGTAGTGTCTCTACACACACACACACACACACACACACACAAACACATATACAATACTGTACAGGTAAAGGAAATTACTGTCTCTAGAACGAATGTCACCCTGTCCCGGCTGCGAAAATGCCGGCAACTTTAAAACTACCCGCAGAAATTCTTGGGTACATCCGGGGTGTCATCCGCGAATAACAGAGGACAGTGAATAAAAATCCACAAATTATCCAGGCAAACTGTATATTATAAAACTATATACTAATAAGAAAAATGACAAGCAGAGGTGTGTGTGTGTGTGTGGGAAGTGAACATATGCGAAGATAAGTGAGTTGTACTGGTGGCTGACTCACCCGCCTCCCTCCCTCCTATGTGATGTCATGGCACACACACACACATCTCAGTCAGCTAGTTGACTGCCTGGCTGAACTGTGGCATCACTTAGATGATGGTTTGAGTGTGGAAGGAACTATTTTTTGTCCATAAAATATGAGTTATTATATTTTATGATATGTTATGTATCAATTTTATAGTTTATCATCACAATTTTTGTTTAAAAAGTGGTTATAGCAAAGGGGACATAGTTGGGAACCTAGAAGATTTAGATAGATGGAATTCGGATAAAATGAATTGCACTGTAAATTAAGCCTTACGTGGTTTAGAGCATAGATTAACATCCGCTACATTAAGGGACACCAAGGTTTGGGGCGTATATCAACATCCTTGAAAATTTTAAATTTGTTGTTAATCTCTATGGGCCCTAGAGCCATAAATACACATTTTGAGATGTCTGGCATACACCCCCATGGGCAATCACGTCACTTGGCCTCGTGTTTCTTGGCAACACGCCAGTACCTTCACCTGTCCCACACTGTAAGGATGTCGTTACGTTATGTTATCGGTGACGCCGAAATAAACTCTATTCTTTTTGAAGAGAATGTTCCTTGTGATGCTAAGGAGCCATTAGGAACAGACAGTGATTTGAGTGAGTCTGATGATGTCAATGATCCTGACTCCTCACATGATGACACGGATAGTGAGAGTAATGTTGGTGACCCTGACACCACATGCCCAACTCCATCATCAAATGCATCACTCCATCACCCAGAACGTCGACCCCAAGACCAGGATGAGGCTCTACAAGCCACACAGAGTCCCAGACTACACTTCCAACATGCATCTGGTTGACAAGTCTGACAGCATGATCTCCAGTATAGATTGTGCACGTAAGACCATAAACTGGTACAAAAAAATATTCTTCCATATTTTGGACATGTCCTTTCTGTATGCGCGTATTCTTTATCTAGTGAAGAACACCCCCCGAGTTTTCATTGAATGTGGTAAGGCAGCTTTTGGAGATCAATGCAGTACCTAGTCGGAGACCTTCAGTGAGTCCTTCCAATGAGGCGAAGCAGAATTCCCAGAAAAAATGTCATGCGTGCTGTGCAAGTGAAATCTGTGCCAAAGTACGCAAAGACACTTGCTATCAGCGTACTCAGTGTGACATTGTTCTGTGCCTGAATCCATGCTTCCAACAATACCACACCTTTCAAAAGTACTGAAGCACAGGAAAGACTTCTGTAAATAGTGTAAATATATATAATTTCTCATTATTTTAGGGCACCAACACAACATGATGTGGTGGTGGCATTGTGACAGTGTATTGGTAAAACTGTACCGTATGCCTTTGTGCCTTACCCTGAGAGCATATGTCATGTGTCGACTCCTAAAAATTGACTCGGTGAATAATATCTACATGTTTGAGTACAATAAATAGTAAAATTAGTGTAGAAATATGTAAATGTATGTTATTTTATGTAAGAAATGTCTGAAACTTCCTGCAGTATGTTTGCTGTGGAGCAGAGGACTCTCTCTAAGTCACGTTCCATTTGTAGAATTGTCACATGTAAGTAAAAAAAAATAATAATAATTTGAATTCCATTTTTCTATTCACCTAACTATCCAGTATTATATAATCACAAGAGGTGGAAATATCAAAATAAATTCAGAGTGATATGTCTCTCAGGTCATGCAGAGATTGTGGCAACGTTGATTTAAAATGCCGTAGCTGGTTCCTATAGTAACAGACGCTACAAAACAAATCCTACGATTTTGCCAACGTGAGACTTGGGTTGCCAATTTCCTACCATTTCACATGATTCTAGACATCATTATCTAGCTTTACCAGCAAAAAAACAGAAATTAACTTTTTGGTAACCAGAGGGAGGTGTCTAGGTTTATTATATGGAAATCACATAGGGGTTAAATAAAGTCTATGACATTAGATTTACCATAATAGTAGAAATGTTCTGCACACAGTGGCTGGCCTGACATGACTGGGGAAGGTTGTTGGGAGTTAATGGGTTAGTACCATAGAAATAAAATTTTACCAGAGAGTGCTGAATGTTAATTCTGGTGCCCTAGATACTCTGTGGTGCAATGTATAGTAATTTATACCCAAAATATTGGGGCGTTGCAGCACCCTCTCTTCCCACGTCTATGTACTGTACTGGGTGGAGTGAGCCAGCACGCACCCGACCACAACAACAACCACCAGAATGACCAAGCATGGAGCACAGCGAGGCGAGGAGTGTTATCCGCGCAGCCAAATATTCCAAGATTTTCCCAGATTTTTTCCATCTAACTTACCATTTCCCCGAGGTATTTTATAATAAATTCCGTCACCATATACTGTATGTGCCGAATTATATAAAATTCTGAGATATCAAATACCGAGTTATATAGAGGGGTTACTGTTAGTATAACTCAGGCATTCCAGGCCACGCTCAGTCACAGTTAAGTACTTGTAATGATAACACCCAAGTTTGGATGTACTGTACAGTATTCAAACAATCGTCTGTTCTCGCAGACATGCCTTCCAAAAGAAAATTGTTCATATAGAAGCACTTAAAGATCAGAGTTGTAAAGAAACAAAGTAAATTTACTTGAATACCGTACTCAAGTAACATTTTGGGGTATTTATTTTTTAAAAAGTACACTCAAAATTATCAGTACGTACCCTGTACTTCTACCTTTACTTAAGTATGGTTTTCTAATACTGTACTGTACTTTTACGCCAATAAAATCTAAAAAAACAAAAACAGTTGTTACGTGCCTCAAACTATAGTTTTAAATATCCAATCACAAGACACAGGACAAACTTGGAAGCTAACCAATCACAAGCGTTTCTTCACGTCTGGACCAATTACGTGTGTTCTTTCATACCGTTTTATCTGTGTACCCAAGCAGCGAACACAGAGTTTAAGTGCCCAAGCCACCTTTTCCACCATTTCCTTGTTCGGTGCGACAGAGGCAACACTCATCCACAAACTCCTCAAATTTAGGAGCTTGATAGTTACTTGGCATGCTCAGGGGATGGAATGAAGCTACTGAGGTCTTTCCCGATATTATGTAACTTATCTCTCAAGCTTAGCATCCCACTAGCTGCATCTGCTGCTTGTTAGCATCTGCTTAGTCATACTGGGCTTATATATATAGGCCTAAAAGATCCCGACTGGACAGCCATAATTTTCAATCAGTTATTGATTAATTTTAATAGAAAGATTTGCAAATAAACATGTGTAATACTGTGCCTTTCATTTTTATCTTTAGCTAACTAGTTATTTATAATTTACCGTGGATATATTTTAATATTTGAGATGATTAATGATTTTGTTGCTATTTTTTACTTTCAGTACTTGAGTACGTACTTTATGAATGAGATGCTTTTTTACTTGTACTTAAGTACATTGAACTTTGGATATTTTTACTTCTAGTTGGGTAATATATTACCAATGTAACAATAATTTTACTTAAGCAGCAAATTCCATTACTTTTTATAAATCTGTTAAAAATTGACAAAAATTACCAGGTAAATGCAATATTGTACAAAGGAAAAGTGTATACATAATATCTATCTGATGGACGTTGTCAACTGTCCACCACCACCACTCTGCTTCAGCTCACAAGCACATCAATCTACACCCATTATTACCACTCTATGGCAGGAAATTTTTGTAAGCATTATAATTTATCACTTTACCTCTTATTAGTTTACTAGTTGCTTGGGCTGTTGGTCTGTTCTTTGTTACTTTGTTATGACCTTTATTGTCCAGTGTTCATAGAGAAGGAAATCAGAGTACCTGGAGCAAACCTGCGATGTTTGGTAGAGTCACACTGTATCTGGACTGGGACTCAAACCCATAACACAGTGGTGAGATATGTGGGTTACTGTTGCACACTTTGGGGTGACTTCTACAGAAATAATAGCATACATACGTAAACAGCTCTTGCTACAAGTGTCTCTATGTATCTAGAAGATTAACTAACACTGTACAGGTCAGTCTGTATTGGTGAAACTCAGGAGCTACCAGAGAGTGTATGTATTACCATGTATTAATTTCATTGTAATATTTCCTATATTCATACACAGCTCTTTTACTACACCTACAGTACTTCATCCTCGACTACTGGAGGAGAAACATAAACTAGTTAAGAACAACTCACATCCTCTCAGTACAACCTGCGAAAACTTAGTTCAACGCTACCTACCTCTCAGGGGCGGTGTCCACAAATTGTTGAAGTCTGCCCCTTTTAGGAGCAACTCATACTGACAAATAATTTGAAAGCCAAACCCAAAGGCTGAAGGTGGTAGGAGACACTGTAAGTATGAGAAAAAATATTAATACAAATACAATAAGAATTAATACATGACGGTGCAAGCAAATATTACATCAGGTAGCCTTGGTCACTTTTTGCATAACAGCAGTGACTAATCACCTAAACAGTTAATAAGCAGATCATGGAAAATGATACAGCAAAGTACAGTACGTTAAAGTACAGCATAGTATAAGAGAAAAGAAAATAGTGTAGCTTGATTACACTGTACAGTGGGGTCTCATTTTATGCAGGTCTCGTGTGTGTGTGCGTGTGTGGGTATCGCTTACGTGATTGGTTGAAATGTGACTATAGTTGTAGTTTACGTGGAAAGCCATGGTTAGCATTAATTTAGTCATCTTTTGCTTATTTAGATTAATTCGACAAAAAGGGGGCCCTGTGTCACACAAATTACCGAAAAATCCGGTGCTTGAGAGATAGTGAACACTAACAACATTGTTGGGAGAGTAAGAATGATCAGCTGATACAGTACCACTCTGTACTGTAAGCAAGAGACTGCACTAGCTCATCTGGGTAGTGAGTGTTGGATTTTTTGGGGGAAAATTAATTATTTTTCAATAATGTTTTATTAACCCGGCACCAAATAAACTTTCTCCCCTTGTGGGGGGACAAGGGTCGCTTGTCTGTCCTCCCTTTTAACTGAATGTATGAGCCTGGCTGTTGTCTCATTCACCAGTTTTTTATTTATTCATTATTATATTCTCATATGATCAGCCAATTATGGGGTATGTTTCATCATAGGTAATATAACACACAGTATTAAATAACAGAACAAAATACCATACGATACAGTATATAATTAGACTTATAATAAAAGACAAGCCGATCACAAGGAGATCCTCTTCTCTGACCACTTATCCCCTTCCTCTGTAAGGGGGGGTGAGGGGTGTGACTGGCCAATGCTGCATTTCCCAATTTGTCATTTATTCAGTATTATATTCTCGTATGATCAGCCTCTTATGGTGTATGTTTCTTCATAAATAATATACTGTAATACGTTAAATAATAGAAAAAAATACGATATATAACTTGCAATATGAAATCAAAATAAAGCAGTGCAAGCTAAATCAGTGTTGGTGGTGTGGCGGTACCAGAGTAGACCAAAGGACCCTACAGGCAATGTTACCAGGGGCTTAAACGTCACCGGCAAGCTCTTATCACCTCCGATTTTACACCTCAACAATTCAAGGAGAATCCAGTGACGATGACCCTGCCACTCTGGAGATTGGTGATGAAGCTTTAGTCGCTTTACAAGTGTCTGGAATTGATTTTGAAGACTTTGAATCTGACTAGCCTTCACACCCTGCCTCACACCCTGCTCTGTCACGCACTGTTGGCAAATACCATGCATGAATGACTCCCAGTGTTGGTCAAGTCTTCTTGAAAGAGCTCACACCGCAACACTCTCTGGTAGATTGTTCCAAGAGTTTACAACCTCACTGTTTGACGGTTTTCTGTGCTTCTTCACATTATTATCTTCCTGGGCTTTCTTAAAACAATTATTTAATAATATAGTTGCAGTTCATGTGACATTTTGTGTCACTTATGGAAGGTTAAGTTCATTACCCAAGGTCGTCCTAGAGTAAAGGTCTGGTGAGTCTAGTACAATATAGTGATTTTAACCCAAGTTAAAGGGCATCACGTGTGCAGATTTCTGATGGGCAGACGTGTACCAGATGATATACCCGAGCAAAATGAGACCCCACTGTAGTTATTTCTTTCTAGGCCACAATTAAGGTTACCCGGTAGGTAAAAAGAGATAAACTAAATTGGGATACAGACTCTTGGTCAACCTATTTTAAATTTCTCTACTGAACTGTTACAAATTTTGAACATGACTGGCTGCATCACAAGGATTCCAGAAACATATATTAGGAGCTCTGGGTGAGAAGTAGACAAGCAGCAAAAGTAACAATGCCAGAAATGTTTAATTTTAAAGAGAAGACTATGATGGTACAATACACATCTCTAGCCACTGTCACCTGTCATGTTCTCGCTCAGATATAATTACAGTAATACTCACACTAAATCTGATGATGGATAATGGAGTCTTGACTTGTATTAATGTGATGGAAACAAACGGCACACTGAACACCAACAAGCTCATCACCCCAACAAATGTAGCTAAGACTGTTGAGGGCACCAGGCAAGCAACCAAGTAGCTGTGAAGGGAAGGATTATCAACCAGATGAAAGACCATCACAAAATAGTGAATCATACTTTTGTGACACTATTCCTCAAACTTTTAATCACATTTTGTTTCGTCACTCACCAGAAGGCTATAATACTGAGCCCGTAGCAGAACAGGAAAGTGAAGAGAACCCAAAAGTCGACCTTTGGCTGCAGACCCCCAAATTTGATGGCAAATGTCACCACCAGCAGGATGATCACAAGGTGCAGGAGGGAGTAGAAGAACCAGACTAGATGGTCCAACCATAGCCGTAACCCCATTACCTCCTGAAGCTGTTTTAAACAACAACAAAAAAATTAAGAATAAAATTCCATTTCATGAATGAGAGGAAGAAATAGGTAACCTGCAAGACCCATACAACTAAATACCCTCGAGTAGAGCCTACAGTTGCCGAAAGGTCTCGATATATTTTATGGCAGGATTCTAAACCACCCACATATGGGATGTACTGTAGGTGGTCACATGTCAACAGAGCTCCCTATTCACACACTAAAAGAAGTAGGAGGGACTCGCCCCATATACTTCCCGTTACCACACAGTAATGCAATCTTCATAAAGGTCCATAAGTATCTTAAAATAAATAAAAATTTTTAAATAAATACTTTTTTTTTATAAAGACTGGAGTTTCTTGTTCCTAAGTGGATTTGATAAACTTTCCTCTTATAAAGGCTACACAGTGTATGAAATAAAATCATGTGCTCTGGTTGTGCAATGAGATTAAGTGGATTTAGTAGTTCCTAATATAGTGACATCTGCTGAATAAAACACGTAACAAAATTTTTAACTTACGCACAAACTTTGATAATTTCAATTTCAATGAGTGAAATTCACATGGAATACAATGTCAGCTTTATTTGTCATATATAAAATATAATAATTCTGGGTAAACTGTTCTTATAATAATGAGAACAAATTAAAATATATAACAATGCTATATGACTGTTATATCTATTGATAATACCAAATTTCAACATGAAGACAGTTCATGACTACAGTGGGTTGTGTCTAAAGCTTCACTATCAGTCTCACCTGTCTGTTCCTGGACTCTCGCTCCTGCACCAACTGACTGATGAGAGACATGATGAAGATGGTGAAGGCCATGAAGGAGAAGACGCAACTCAGCACAGGAGAAGAATTCAACATGGACATGAAGCTGAGAAACAAAATAAATTATATAATCTTTTCTTGTGGCTTAAGGTTTGCTGAATTAAAATACATCTTGGTACTTATTTCCTGATCAAACTTCATATGGTAAAGGTGTAGAAGAGGGTGACCATCAGCAGGAATTGTCTAAATTGGCTGAAAAAGTTTTCCACATTAATATCATGATATTAAACACAACAATGCATAGAACCTAATAGAACCTGACAATCTTTTTATTTACTCTATCCCATTTAACAACTCTCCTCCCGGTGCCATTTTTGTTGTTTACCTCGCTGATTCCCTAGTCAAGAGACGTTTCCAAAATGATGGTGAACACTTCCACTTATTCCTCCTCGCCATTGCTGATGTATATCAACCCCAATATTAAGGTAAGTTGTTTAACACATAAATTAACATGAAAAAGCTTAGAACTTAAAAAAACCTGACCTAACATACCCAACCTAGGGGTATGTTAGGTCAGGTTCTCTACATTGTCATTTCCATTTTTGTGTTTAATATCATGATAAGAGTGTAGAAAATTTATCAACCAATTTGGACAATTCCTTCTGGTGGTCACCCTCTTCTACACCTTTACCCTTCATGTACTTTAAGTTGGCCAAATTACAGGTTCTCTCTACCCCTTGTGTCAGTAATCAATAAATGTAAAAAGTGAAATTTTTCTAAGTTCAGGTTTTTTCCAAATAAAAGAAAATGATTTAAAGGTGATGATTAAAGTTACATAAGCTGCTATAATTTCTCATTTGAAAACTTTATTGCCTCTCAGTGCAAAAACTTACTCATCCTTTTCATAACATGGGTATGGCTGTTGTTTAGTGTAGATAGGCAAGTTTAGCAGCAAATTTTCCTCCTCTTCTGTTAATGTTGCTGCTGTTGTCGCACGTTTTGTTCGTCTTGACAATAAATGCCGAGGTTCAATAGTTTTTGGCAAGTTGTTGACTCCTAGGGACAGCTGTTTCATGTTCTTGCTTCGTAAAAATTTTGATTTGTTACCAATGTCTTTATCAATTACTGACAAGAAATCATTATCTTGGCTCTTGAGAGATGCAGCTGTCTTGGAGAAGTTACTGTTTTTATGTTGAAGTTTAAGGATGGCTTCCTCTATAGTCTCCTGCAGTTGGAGGAAACCCTGGAGGTATTTCATGTGAAGAGCCATGTGTGCGTACGCTCCAGGTTGCCAGAACCTACAAAATTCAAAGGTTTGGATCAGTGTGTACAGTAATGATGCAAGACCAAATAATTGACTTCCTCCAAACAACATATATATTGCTCAATCCAGAATGCGACGTCTAGCTTTATACCTACATATGTAAATGCCTAGCATTAACTCGCCAGGCCAACATACAGGCAAATAAACATCTAAAAATTACTTAATACGCAATATTAGGAGGACACGTCGCTACCTGGCATTTAATTGCAATTCTCAAAACCTCCTCCCGCACCCTCCTTCACATGCAATGCTACCATCATCTTCTTGCCTGGAGAATCAGCTGTAAGAGCGCACAAAGAAGGCTCCGCTAAATTGTGTTGTAATAGCTGAAATATTAAGTGCCACGGGGATTTTATTTACAGTATTTATACATTTTCTAACACGGTGAAGAAATCGAGTGACTTTTATTTTGATTATGTCTCTCAGATATTGTGTTTAGGGCAATTTCTTATATGGTCCGGTCAGGAATGGCGACCGCGGCTCGTCTTCTATCTAGGAAGACAGTCGATCTTTATTGACTAATATCCTCTGTTTCAAGTCACTTAGTGAATGACGTTGTTTTTTGCCCTTCCAGGCTTGTCTTCACTGAAAGAATATATATACAGCTCCTGCCCGACTTATGGCGGGGTTAGGGACCCAAATCCAGGTCGTAAGTCGAAATGGTCGAAAGTCGGAAATGGGTGTCTCTTTTTCTTCTCAGCACCACAAAACTCTCACTTTTAAGCTTGCCAGCCATTTTAAATTGAATTACAAACGAAAATTTTGTCAGTACACAGTGCAATTACTGACGTTGGGACTCGAAAATACGTAATTTGACAAAATTTTGGTACGACTGAGGCACTTTGTAAGTGCGGGTGGTCGTAAGTCGAAAGTCGGGGAGGAGCTGTATAGAAAGTAACTGTGCAAAGTTCTTTTGACAGCTTTATTATTCGAAGGCCTAAACCATCAACTTCAGCTACACCATCAAATTCAGCATCATAAGCAGTTTCAATATTAACTTCAGGTTCAGTAACAGTTTCAGCAACAGCTTTTTGGAAAGCTACAGCTTCAACCAGTTGAACCTGATGACTTTGGCATCTGAGTAAAAACTCGTTCATTATTCATTGGCTGTCCTTATGTTCTAGACTTTACTACCATTGGTGAGTAAAATTTTTGTTTTACATTCGTAAATATTATTTAAAACATATATGAACAGTAAATAAGTGTTGCTTTCATATTCATATGTAGAGAAATGACGATATGTTTTCACATATGCGCTTACTGTTGGCGTTCCCAATCGTCTCGCTTTATTTCTTTACCATTAGTGGTTAGCTACTTCTAGTGTTCCATTTATTAACATTAAATAACATTACAGTACTTAAAACATACATACAGGTATTAATTTTTGTTTAAATTAAGTTCACCACAGCTACAACCAGGGTCTTATTTTCTTCAGTTTCTTGTGTAGAATCATCGTCACTCATCGAAGACAATGCAGTCTTGTCTCATCTTGTGTGTTTTAATATTCTACGTATTATTAATGAATTGCATTGTTCATTTCACATACTGTATATGTAAACATTAATTCAATCAAATACATATTTATTAATAAACAGTAGTGAATCTTTTGTACATATTCTTAAGATAATTGACTGTTTCCTTGAGTGCGGACGTACTGCATACATTGGCGTTCCACTATCAGCCTCACTTTTTCTTTAATATCAGTGGTTACTTCTACTGTACATTAAATAACATTAATTAAAACATAAATATTTTTTACATTAATTTTACTAGAACAACAACCAGGGTCTAATTTTCTTCAGTTTCAGGTGGATAACTGACATTATGGGTGTAAGCACTGACAACAATGCCGTCTATTATCCTCTTGTGTGTTTTAATATTCTATGTATTATTAATGAATTGTATTGTTCATTTAGCATATTTAAAGATTAATTCAATCAAATACATACAGCTCCTCCCCGACTTACGACGGGGTTAGGGACCCAAATTCAGGTCGTAAGTCAAAATGGTCCTAAGTTGAAAATGTTTAAATAATACATAGAAAATCTAAAATGGGTGTCTCTTTTTCTTCTCAGTACCACAAAACTCTCACTTTTAAGCTAGCCAGCCATTTTAAAGTGAATTATATTTTTTTTCTCTGTGTACTGACGTTGGGACTCAAAAATACGAATTTTGACAAAATTTTGGTACGACTGAGGCAGGTCGTAAGAGTGAGTGATCGTAAGTCGAGTAGGTCGTAAGTCGGGGAGGAGCTGTATTTAGTAATAAACAATAATTAATCTTTTGTAAATATTCGTAAAAAGATAAATGACGCGGTATCCTTAAATGCACACGTATATGTTGGCGTTCCCAATCCATCTCTTTTTTTTCTTTGCCATTAGTGTGTAGCTACTTCTATTGTTCCATTTATTAACATTAAATAACGTTACTTAAAACATATATATTATTTTTTTACATTAATTTTACTACAGCTGCAACCGGGGTCTTATTTTCTTCATTTTCTCGTGTAGAACTATCGTTCTGGACTCCCGGCTGTATACACAAACGAAAACAATGGCGTCCCATCTCCTCTTGTGTGACCATATTATTAATCATTTATATTGTATAAGGTGCATTCAGAACCATTATTTACAGAATATAGTTTGCAATTTTCATTAATTGTATTGTTTTGGGGGGAAAAGAGGGTAAAAAGCCAAACAAAAGATCCTTCCACGGAAAGGTCCTCTTAATTGCACCATATTGGATCCTACAACCGTGGTGTCTGGATCTGTTGGACTAGTGTCCGCATCCACTACAATAGCAACCAGGTACTGCACCCTCAGTTCGAGATATCCTTGGCACTTCACACTTGGAGTTTCGCAAAAAATGTTTAAATAGATTGTTGGGTAATTCCAATATAGTTAACCAAGTGATAGCAGGTCATAGACCCCAAACTTCTATGTAATATGAGAAAGCTTGGAACTTTTTCAACAATTTATCAGGTTAACGACTCCAATCACATTGTTGGAAACAATGGTGTTAGAATTTTTAGATTTTATGTTCAGAGTTAAAGGCCTTCGATGATCTACAATTGCATCTTATAAATCAGCATTGGTTGACCCTCTGACGTGGGGTTTTAATATTACTTTGAACCCAAGAATTTATCATATGCTCAGATTGTCCTTTTTCATTCAGAGACCTCCTCGGCGTAAGAGAATCCCACCTTCGTCTCAAGCTAAAGTTACTAAATTTCTTATGGGGCCTAATTACAATATAAATCTGAACCAGGACAGATTGCTCCAGAAGGCAGCCTTCCTTCTAGCAATAGCAACAGGTATGAGAATCAGTGAGCTGATTTCAATTTCCAATAATCCAAACAGGGAGGTACTACTGCCTGGGAATATATTGGAAGCACAATGTGTTGTCTAATGGCAGACCCTGCTGCCATATGGCATCACGAAAATTGTGACCAAGTCCCAGGTTGCTGATCTGACTTTCTGCCTCATTTACACACAATTGCAGGGTCTCAATTGTTTCTCTTACCATTGATAACACAACATACATATATTGTTTCTCACTTTTGATCTTTTTTTTCGTTTTTGTATTTATAGTTCTTTATTATTAACATTATTATTATTATTACAGTTACTGTATTATTATCATCATTATTTTATTATTATATTTTTGTTTGTTTTATCATAAATTTTATTTATTATGAATTATTATGACAATTATTATTATTATTATTATTATTATTATTATTATTATTATTATTATTATTATTATTATTATTATTATTAATTATTATTATTATTATTATTAATTATTGATTATTATTATTATTATTATTATTATTATTATTATTTATTACATTTTCGCCCCCCAGGCCTCGATGTGGGTCAGTGACCTGTGTCCGGGTGGGCTAATCTCCGTAAAAAAAAAAAAAAAAAAAATTGGTATTTTCTGAGGAAGATGTCACCCATTTTCCTAAGGAGATTCTAAAAAAAAATGAAAGGGAGGATTTTCAAACTCAACCTATCAGGATAAAACGGCTAATGGATGAGACAAGGGTTCCTCATACAGTGATCCCTCGGTTAATGAACACAATTCATTCCACAGAGTCGTTCGTTAACCAAAAATTTCATTAACTGAATCCATTGTTTCAATGGGATATTGGGTAACTGGTTCCAGCTCACAGAAAAGTACATACAAAGTTAAAAAAAATGCAGTAAAGTACACTTACTTTGAGGTGTGTATGTAGAAGGTTCCTGGTTGATGATGATGATGGGAATTAGAAGTAGGGGTGGAGGAGAAGGGAGAAGAGAAGGAAGTGGGGATGGAGGAGAAATCACCTTTCAGGGGACCCGTGCTTGATGCAGTAATTTCACCAATAAAATTTTAAGTTCACTAGGTGTAGTTCAAGATTATTTTATTTAAATCAAAACTGCACTGTGCTATATATTATCAAAATGTTAACTAAATTTCAGAATGACCAATAATTTTAATGAAAAAATGCAAAAATATTGAAGACACCAACAAAATCGATGTTCACTCCACTGTCAACAAAGCCAAACTGACGCCTGGTGGCTGAGTCAAGTGGCTGATGGGCGCACAAAAAACTAGTTCCCTTTACTGCATATATTATCAATAGGTTAACTAAATTTTAAAATTACTAATAATTTTAATATAAAAAATGCAAAAATATTAAAGAGCACAACTTTCTTGATATTTACTCCACTGGAAACAAATGTAAACATATAACAGATTACTGAATTGGCAGACTAGCCCATCAGCTGATCAGCTGATGCTCACAACAAAACGTGTTTTTCGTAAGGATTTCGTTAATCAAAGTTTTGTTCGTAAACTGCATTGAAGATCCTTATGGGAGGTAATTCATTAACAGAAATTTCGTTAATTGAACTGTTCGTTAACTGAGGGACCACTGTATATTGTGCCAGGTTAAGAATCTTCAAGAATGGTTAACCAGATTTCCTAATCGAGGCCCCTATGTATTCTCATCACAGATGGCAAGAAATTGTCTCCTAGTCAAATGACAAAATAATTATCTCAGTTAGTGAGTCAAGCAGAACCTGGCAAGAAATTTTTGGCACATGACACCAGGAAATAGGGTCTGTGGCCTTTCTGCGGCATATGAGCCTCAGTCAGATCAAAGAAGTGAGCTTTTGGAAATCTTCAAAAACCTTTCAAAACAGCTATCTTCATCTATCTCTGAAAGATGCTTCACATGTGGTGGTGCTGGGGTCCCCTCCCCCACCTAGTCAATCTCCACAACCAGGATCTTCTTCTTCCTCATCAGAGTAAAGTGAGTATCCTAATTGGGATATGTAAATTAACATTTTACCTTCCAGTAAATGTTCCTAATACAGGTGCTCCTCTACTTAAGAACGTTCAACTTATAAACTTTCAGAGATACAAACATCATTACTGAAGGGGTATACCTGCCAGAACAGGTGTTTAATGTGGATGAGACTGGATTATTTTGAAGAAAATTCCAGATAGAACAAACATTACCTAAGGGGAGAAGAGTGAGCCAGGTTTTAAGGCTGTATTAAAGGGTATAGCTGTACTAAATATCCATAATCCTTTCATTTTTTACAATATGTTTGGTATCTACAAGATTAAAGTTGGACTTACAAACAAGCCTGAGGAAAGTAAATCCTTGTTCGCAAGTAGAGGAGCACCTGTATTGGAAAATATTCCAAAAAATTTATAATTATAATCTGGACCTAAGCTAGCGGAGCCTTATACACAATGTCACCTCCTTCTCCACCTCCTGCTCGGGTAATCAAAGCTAGACGTCGCATTCTGGATTGAACAAAAAGCTGTTTTTTTTCTAAAAAACAGTCGATATTCCACCCATCTCCACCCCTCGAGAGTTGACATTTGTTTACTGCTCGCTCTAGGGCAAGAGATGACGGTAGCAATGTGTGTGATGGGGGTAAAGGAGGGGTTTTGAGAATTGCAATTAAATGCCAGGTAGCGATGTGTCCTTCTAATATTACATATTTAAGTAATTAGAGAAGAACGTTGATTTAAAGCAATTCAATTTAAGATTATTGATTTAAAGTGACACCCACAATTAAGGACAATGTTTTAATTTAAAGCGAATCTTTCCTATTTTGTGCGAGTCAATCTGCGCATCATATTTTAAAATTTGTGCCTAATGTTTCTCTGGGCACGCTACACTGTCCTAAGGGCAAAGCTGTACTGTACATGTACTCAAAATAATGTACTAAATGATTACTAAAATTTTTGTCTAGTGCAAACTATAGCATTAATAAATTCAAATTAATCACTATTTTATAAGAATTCCAGCAACATAAATTATATTCTCCCCGGTCACCTCTGTAACATTTTATTAACAAAAAACAAAAACTCAATCTAAAGGACATAAATAAACTAATAAATACTTCACTAGACCTTCGGTGCAACTGTCAAACATGTCACTGTCACCTCCCCTTCCTCCCCACCAGCCAGGGTTGGGTGGTTAGGTTTTTATCTTATATAATATCACAGACTAAAGTAAGGAGAAAATAATTTGCATTGCTAGAATCCTTGCAAGACAGTGAATAATTTGAATATAAACTTCATATATTTTGCACAAAAGATAAAATTTTTAGCCATTTGTAATTAGAACTAAAATTTGTATGTCTAATGCAAACTATAGCATGTTTATACTCAAACTAATCACTGTCTTATAAGAATTCCAGCAATGTTAATTATATTCTCCCAGGTCAGTTTAGTGACATTTTATAAGAGAACAACTTAAAGTCAGTCTTAAGGACAGATAAATAAATAAACACTAGACTTTGGCATCAACTGTCAAACATTTCACCACACCTCTCTCCCCCCCCCATCTTCCCATCAGTTGATCGCTAGTAAACAGACCATTTCATGAGCCTTAATTTTAGCTGTGTTGATTTATGAGTGTTTGTTTGAACATAATACTACAAAAAACAATGTTTTGTTTATTCTAGGAGATGGGCTGAGGTGCATCTGAGTAGACTCTCGGTCTTTTTAGTATTTGTGTTTCTCTTAAGTACCAAACTAAATTATTCCATTGAAACAACACCTCGATTTAGTGCAAATTCGATTTAAAGCGACCTCTCATGGAATCTATCTTGTGTTATATCGACGTTCTACAGTATTAAATGTTTTAATTGCCTATACTGTATGTTGGCCTGGCGAGTTAATGCTAGGCATTTACATATGTAGGTATAAAGCTAGACGTCGTATTCTGGACTTTATCACAATACTGGTTTTTAGAAAAAAATGGCATTCTTTACAGAGTAAATAAATTCTTTTGAAAAATTGAAAGCAGAGGATATTAGTCACTAAGGATCGACTGTCTTCCTAGATAGAAGATGTGTCGCAGTCGCATGATTGACCTGACCATATAAAAAATTGCCCCAAACACAATATCTGAGACATAATCAAAATAAAAGTCACTCGATTTCCTCACCATGCTAAGATGTATAAATACCCAAAATAAAATCCTCGTGGCACTTTATATTTCAGCTATTACAGCACAAATTAGCTGAGTCTTCTTTGTGCATGTTTACAGCCGATTCGCCAGGCAAGAAGATGATGGTAGCAATGTGTGCGATGGGGGGTGAAGGAGGGGGTTTTAAGAATTACAATTAAATGCCAGGTAGCGACGTGTCCTCCTAATATTACGTATTTAAGTAATTATTAGATGTTTTAATTGCCGGTAAGTTGGTCTGGCGAATTAATGCTAGGCATTTACATACCTATGCATAAAGCTAGACATCGCATTCTGGATTGAACAAAAAATCCCTAAGGTACCTTAATACAGTATTTCACAGCAACACATTTATTTTCTATGACTTTTGAAATAAGAGAAATGTAAACATTTTGCTCAACTTGCCCATGTAGAGGCAGTGATGATATAAAGTTATACAACTCTATAAATTGAGGATTAAGGTATGGAATCCCATTTGATGGTCAATAAAAAACAAGTGACCTCGAAATTACAGGTCCTCACAGAACACACCAGTGTAGTGCCTGCTAGTGCCCAGGAAGAGTGATATGCTCTGTGACATGTGGAGTATAAAAAAAAAACTTTTCTGCACCTTTACAGTGCTATACAATATGACACAATGGACCAAGAATTCTGAAGAACATTCATGAATACCAGCCTTACCAAATGAACGCAGCCTCTGTAAGTGATCGTTGTGTGGGCTGTCAGACCCAAAAGTGCAGAATTTTTGTTGTTGTTGACTGTACAATAGCCACAGGAAAAATATATTGCTACAGACAAAACCATGTATCTTAATGCTGGTTACTAAGCATTATGGGGAAAGGTAGTTTAGACTCAATGGGAGAATTAAACTTCTAACCTGTCACATCTCTAGTCCATGACAACAGTTGTTTCAGCCGAGTGAGGTGGCACACATTATATATGCAGCAAAACTTTATCTATCTGCACAGTGTTTGTGACAATGAGCATAATATGTTCTTTTGGCACCCTTCTCATACCTGATCTGGGACAGGAATTGAACACAAAACACAATGGTGAAAGTCACATGTGTTACTGCTGTACTCTCCCTTATCAATCACTTGTGAAACTCCAGAGGCCATAAAAATATTTCAAACTTAATGTTTATTCTGTGAGAGACTTACTTGGGTCCGAGGTGAAATGTTGAGGGGCTCTTCTCATAGTCTACCCTGAGGGTGTATGTCAGGTGAGCTGGGATCTTTGTCTCAGTATCACCTGTCTCTCCAGCACCATCAAACACAATGCCTGTAAAAATTAATATAAAAAATAATAATACTGAACATTATTGACTACAAATAGCATTCCTTTATGATATGAACATAACTAAAAACTCTTCAGGGTCAAAATAATACAGAATTTTTAGTTGGTGTTTGGTGTGTGATTCACTACACGTTGGTTACTTAGAGCAAGAAGCTACCTCAGCTATCAAATACCTTAAATTAAGGTCACACTATATCAAGGTCATATATATCAAAGGCATTAAGGATCAAAAGTATCTAAATCCCTTTTAAATTGGTCAATGACATTAACACGGTGTGAGGCACATTCATAATTCAGTAATATAGGCTATGAGGTGGCTGCTTGTTCAGTTTCTTCCTCTCAAATATATGATATCAATGATGTCTATCTTGTTCACCTTAAACAACCTTTTGGTCACATTACACCTAACAGGTCAGTGATTCTTGTCTGGTGATCCCCCCCCTCCACCCTTCTTAGCCACTGTACATACAAAACTCACCTGCCAGGAACATTTTCTCTTTGGCAGCATGGCTGGCTAGCTCTAATAACTCTGCTTCATCACTTGCAGGAACAAATCTCTGTAGCTCCAAGCAAGACAATAAACTCACACCCACTTCCAGGATATCTGAGAACTCCTACAGAAGTGAAAAATAGAATACTGTACTGTACTTATATATGTAAAGAATATCCAGTAAACTCTAGAGGATATACAAGTTGCATAATATAAGACATCAATAATAACCAAACACAGATTTCATGATGAGAAGAAATTTTATTATTAAGGAAACTTATGAGAGCTTGATTGCTAATAGAATGAATGTGAGTCATTAACAACATATTCATTTTCTGTGTATTAAATATCAGGTTAGTTGTTGTTATAATATTATTACTGTGGTTCAGCAACGAAAGTGTTTAAGAGCATAACATGACTGGTAATTACATGATCTAACCACATTTGAAAAATTTTGACAGCTAAAACACTCTGCTGGTTTTCATCAGGTTAATTATGATTTGAAATATCTTGACAAACTGATACACAATTAAAATGACAATCACACAGCTGACTAATATGTAACCCATAATCTCATTGAGACAGTTGTTATCTCAGCAATTAACATTAAACTTTTTAAAATATCAAACTAGCTATGATCTCTCTCTTCTACAGGAACAACCTTGGCAAATTCAGAGGCTTCTGTGAGTTGTGGTGATGTGTAGTTGATCTGCTCAGTCAGTGAGATGCTGTGTGATGATGGCAGCAGCTGCTGCATTAAACTTTGTACCCATGGCAGCTGCAGTGACTCCTTCAGCTTCTGTAGTTAACACAAAATTACTTGGTTAGTTGTAAGAAATGGAGTGAACAAGATTTAGAAATTATAAAGCTCATAATGTACTGAGGAAATGAAATGAACTCTTACAGCAAAATACATTTATATTAATGGAAGAACTAAATGGTTATGTAGATGAAGTTTCCCAATGATGACTCTTTCTTTTGATACAGTATTTTAATTGCACAATATTCTTCTGAAGATACAAATTTCGAAGATGTTCTTGTACTTCCATCTTTACTAAATTTTCTCACATCCTATTAATTTTTAGGCAACCTAAAGTCATTTAACATATTCTCATAATTGAGAATAAAATAAAAGCTATCTGATGTAGATCCTTCAAACTGAAAATGCCTAAACCAAAAAAAATTACTGTACTGTACTCAAATTAAAACAAACAGATTTCCTTTAGGTATTTGCTACAGTAATACCCCGCTTTACGCGGTTCTGGTTTACGCGTTTATACATTTACGCAGTACCCTGCCAGAACCGGAATTCCCACTTTACGCGGTGCATCTACTCATATACGCAGGTGAAGTATAATTTTTTTATTTAGCTCATAAAATTCATACAAATTACCCGGCCAGAATATAATTTACATTGCTGGAATTCTTACAATATGATGATCATTTTGAATATAAACATCATAGATTTTGCATTAGACATACAAATTTTAGATCTAATGTAAGAATTTTGTTTACTCAGAGCAAATATGTTATCTTTTGTGCAAAATATATGACGTGTATATTCAAAATATTCCTGGTCTTGCAAGGAATCCAGCAATGTCAATTATATCCTAACTTTAGTCTGAGGTATTATTTATTACTAAAAATGTAAATATACTGTTTTAACCCAAATATTTCTCTGGTAGGGAGGGAAGGTGGGGGTGGGGGTAGGGAGGGAGGGAGGGAGGGACCCAGCGAGCGTGGGAAGAGGGGGGGAGCCGGAGGTGGGGTATTTTGATTGACAGATAGTGTCTGGGTGAAGTACATTTTTTTATTTACTGAAGATATTTGTTTTAGCTCATAAAATTCATACAAATTACCAGGCCAGAATATAATTTACATTGCTGGAATTCTTACAATTTGATGATCATTTTAAATACAAACATCATAGATTTTGCATTAGACATACAAATTTTAGATCTAATGTAAGAATTTGGTTTACACAGAGCAAATATGTTATCTTTTGTGCAAAATATATGATGTGTATATTCAAAATATTCCTGGTCTTGCAAGGAATCCAGCAATGTCAATTATATTATCCTAACTTAAGTTTGAGGTATTATTTATTACTATACCTTAAAATCTAGTGTTTTCACCCAAACATTTCTCAGAGAGGGAGGAGCCAGCGAGCGTGGGAAGAGGGGTGGGGAGTGGGGGGGGGAGGGGAAGTTGAGTCCATTATTTGAATGGACATTAACCTGGCGACTGTATTTCTCTTAAATATTAATTGTGTGTGCATACCATAATAAAATTAAGATGTTATTTTTACTACAACATAGGTATTGTCGGAAAGAGTGGAGTTTGGGAGTCGGCCCAGTCTCTATTTCAATTAATCCCATATGTTCTGTTATTCCATTTACGCGTTTCTCGTTTTACGAAGACCACTGTGGGTTCAATTGACCGCGTAAATCTATTACTGTATAAAGAAAAATGGCTTTTAAAAGTGAAAAAAAAATGGGATGAAAATTCTGAGCCAAAATGTGAATCAAACAGTTCAGATATTGCACTAAATGTTGAGGTAGGAGTAAATAAGATATCAAGATATAAGGAATCAAGGGACCTCTGTTTTCAGTAGTTTACATTACAGTACTAAACAAAGTGAGCAATTTCATCAACTTTGCATACTGAAATAAATATAAATCAGATATATAAAGATTTTGTTCTAGGAGCAATTGTAAACAGCCATGACACCAGGTGAGTTGGATCACTTGGCTGGCAAAATATCCATAGTGAGAACCCTGATAATTGTTTGTCACGTAAACACCACAAGCATCAAGTACCTGTAAGTCTGAATCTTGTGAGGATGTTGTGGCCAGTCTTGCTGTGCTCTTCTGCAGCTGCTTCAATGCCTCCTGTTGCTTCTCAACCTTTGCAAATGTCTCATTAGCCTGTACAGTATATAAATGACTGGTTTTAATACACATGAAAATATTGGAAAAAGCTTGCAGCCACTGCACTACACTACCATTAATCTAAACAGTAAAGTTAGGCTCTCATTCACAGTTGGATTGTCACCTTAAGTTTACAGTTGAACAAAACAGTACAGATATGAGTCTTGGATGGTCTGGTCAATATATGTATGTATGTCAGGTTTCAGATGTAAGTTCATATTTTCTTTAAAGGGTTAAACTCAAAATCCCATTTGCCACTAGGAAATGAGGGAATGATGCGTATTGTTTACTGTAAGTGATGATAAAGTGTTTAATAGAACAGATGGAGGAACTGTTTAACCAGTACAGGTACTCCTCGACTTACAACCACCCGGACATACGACCGCCGCAGTCGTATAAAATATTTTTCATATTACGTATTTTCGAGTCCCAACGTTAGTGATCGCGCTGTGTACCGAAAATTTTTTTATTTGTAATTTCCTTTAAAATGGCTGGCAAGCGTAAAAGTGAGAGTTCTCGTTGTGCTGAGAAGAAAATGAGACCCTTTTTAGATTTTCTATGTATTATTTGCGCCTTTTCGACTTACGACCTGGTCGTAAGTCGAGGGGAGACTGTATATATATATATATATGAGGTCTGTCCAAAAAGAAACCAAACTTTTACAAAAAAATTTTTATTGCTTTACTTACAACTTAATCAGACTTGTCTCCTTCAAAGTACTCCCCTCCACTGTTGATACACCACTCCCAACGTTTTGTCCAGTTCTGGAACACGTCCTGGAACGCTTTGAGGGCCAAATCCGGAGAGTAGGGCGGCTGGGGGACGATAGTCGTCTCGTGCTTCTCCAAAAAGTCACTGATAAGGAGCGCGAGCAGGTGCATTGTCACGGTGCAGCATCCAGGTCTTGTTTGTCCATGCCTCAGGCCTCTTCCTTCGCACTGCCTCCCTCAAACGCTTCAGGACCTCCAAGTAAAGCTCTTTATTGACTGTCTGACCGCGTGGCACAAACTCATGATGAATGACGCCCTTCCAATCAAAAAAGACGATCAACATCACCTCTACATTTGAGTGACTCTGACGTCCAGATTTGGGACTGTCTTCGGTGGATGTTCTTCCCCTTTTGAAACGCTGGTACCACACGTGACATTGCGTACCGCTCAAACAATCCTCCCCATAAGCCTGTTGCAACATTTGAAAAGTCTCCTTAAAAGTTTTTCCCAATTTGAAACAGAATTTCACTCAAACACGTTGCTCTTCAAGATCCTTCATTGTTCAACTTGCAACAAATCGCCAAGTGCACTAAACACACGTTCACTCTAGCTCGTGTAGCTCGATGACTAATTGACGTGGCGTGATGAGGCTAGTGTTAGACTAAAGGTCAAGGTCACCACTACACAGCACTCCCGTCGCGAGCACGCTGCGCCGGCTCGTTGGCGCGCTATATAAAAAGTTTGGTTTCTTTTTGGACAGACCTCGTAAAATGTAAACTACTGTGATGAAGGAACATGTAAGTGATGCATGGAGTCAAATGCCAATTATTTTAAATTAGACAAATCTAGATTTAGGTATGACATAGGTAAACACTGGATTGGAAATAGAGTAGTGGATGAGTGGTAAAAGTTACCAAACACCACCATTAACTCAAACATGCTGGGAAGCTTCAAATATAAGTTGGACAGATATATGAGAGATGTGGGTTGGGTGCAAATGGGGTTGCCTAGTGTGGGCCAATAGGCCTGCTGCAGTTTCCTCCATTGTTATGTTCTTATGACACATAAGTTGAAGGTAACATCTTCCTACATCTTAATAAATACCAAATACAGTACCTGCAATGTCTATGAACCCTGTATACCTGAAGTGTATATACACATGCTGTGCTGTAAGGTGTTCCTCTACTTACAAACATTCAATTTACAAACGTTCTGAGATATGAACAAACCTGTCCATGTCCAACTGACATATGGACTACCTACAAAATTAACATAAGCTATTTGTACAATCAAATACCTGTACTGTTAAAGGCTAGTAATAAATACTGTAGAGTAATGTGCTGTAGTATTTATTATTGGGGTACAGCTGTACTGTTATTCCTTTACTTTTTATTTAATTTTTTACAATATGTTCGGTATCTACAAGAACAAAGTTACTTATGAACAAATGGACTTAAAAACAATCCCCAGGGCTGCAAATCGTTTGTAAGTGGAGGAGCACCAGTCTTTGTACATTATCCATATCCAATTGCACAGGCCAAATCAATTGTAAACTTGTATGATTGTTCTACTGAATAAATATTATTTTAATTATTATTATTATTATTATTATTATTATTATTATTATTTACTATTTTTACTGCAGTATTTTTATTGTGTATAATGTGCTTGAAGGTGTTCAATACATACAGTGTAATTTTTTTGAAAAGTTATACAGTGTATGTTTGGTTTTATCAGAAACACAACATTGAGACACTGTATCCCACTTGCCTGATGTATGATGGCTTGGGTAATATAGTTATCAGGAGTGTAGAAGATCTTGCCCATCAGTAGTGGCTTGATGAAGTGAAGGAGAACACTTCCTCCAGGCAATGATTTGATATCTTCAAACAGAGTCTCACAAACATCACTTGAAGCTGTAAAGTTAAGGAATCAAGGTAATGCAAATATAGCTGGATATAAGTCATACCCATCTATATCACCATGTCATCCAAAAGAATCTTGTATAATTTGTCAGTTGGTTGAAAATGTTCAAAGGAGGGCCGCCAGACTGGTGCCTGTGCTTCGGCACCTCAACTACCCTGAAAGATTGGAGCGCCTGAACTTGCCTAGCTTATACTACAGACGGGCAAGGGGTGACCTAACTGAGGTGTATAAACATTTCAAGGGGCACTACTCAGTCGAGTGTCCTTATTTAGAGCTGGCGGACGCCTGCCCCGCAAGGGGTCACAGCTCAAGATTGAAGAAGCCGCAAGTCCAGAAAACTGTGAGGGCAAACTTTTTCGGAGTGAGAGTTGTGAGCTCTTGGAACAATCTGCCAGAAAGTGTTGCGATGGCACTGAGTGTAAGCTCTTTCAAGACAAGACTTGACCAACACTAGAGCAGGTTCAGGTACATTCAGGAGCCGGTGCATGCCCAGTACTTGCCAACAGCGTAACAGAGAAGTGACCGATCGTCCTAGTGGCTAACAAGCCGATCAGTGGTGAAGAGGATAAAAGTAAAAGTGTCCCACAAAAATTTTTTATATTAAATGTAGATTATATGTTTTATTTCTAAACAGTGAACCCTGTCAACAGGTTGGGGCCTTTGATTGATTATGTGATTAGAACAGTACATTAGCCTCAGCATTATGAACTGGCATATGTTTATCGCAGAATTTGTTCAATAAAGTACAGTAACCCACCCTGGATACAGCATACAGTAACCCCCCCCCCCCCTGGATACAGCACTCTTTATCATAACTCAACTACAACTGTCAAAACTCCCATCAAGGTAATAAATTTATTTTATCGTCATAAGGAGAGAAATACAATCAGCGAAAAAAAGTATCTGCACCTTTTCAGTGTTCTACAATATGTCAAACTGGACCAAGAAGTCTGACAATTGCTCTGAGACTCTGTAAACACTCTGAGTCTCTGCTATATGGTGATTGAAACTGTTCCATTTTAAACTGATTCATTATATTCCTTCATGGCAATACATTCCATCAGGTGAAATTTACTGCCACAAAGGTTCAACAACATTGTCAATGTAATGTATTTGTTTTATGAGTTTGACTTTGTGTTATTCCCAATATACTCCATTTCTTATGACGTGATATAATAAAGCGGCTTCATAAGCTCGCTTCATGACGCCGTTAATTCTTTACAACAACTCTCGTGAAATAGTGAATGGCTTAAAACATTTAGTAATTCATATTTTCTTCTTAGGTGAGGTCTTATATTTCATTAAATAATGTTACTTTAAGTCAAATATGAGGTATAATACTGAGGAGTTACGGGAACTTCACTTCATCTCATAATATGTGATATTCCTATATGTAACTCACTTTCTATAGAGCAGATTTCTTATGTGGGTAATACAACGTAGTATATTATAGTGTCTGTTTTTAATTAAGGTATTCACTTTTTTATGTATTCCTGTTAATTTCTCTATTTTAACTACGGTATACAGTACAGTATTACCCCGCTTTACGCGGTTTCACTTTACGCGATTTCTCATATACGCGGTGCCTCGCCAGAACCGAACTTTCACTTTCCGCGGTTCATCTACCCATATACGCGCAGAGTGTCCGGCTCGACGCTATTTTTAGATTCGCCCCACACGCCTGCTCCCTCCTCCCGCCTCCGCCTGGGCAAGCCGCGCGGTAAGGTTGCGCAGTGCATGTCTCTGTTGCGTTATCACTGACGTCATATGACGTATCGGAACTGTGATTGGCCATGCATCCCTACCCCCCTCTGCTGCTAGCTGTAATTGGTTTAAAGTAATATGACGTGTCCACCCGGGGAGGGAGGGAGGGAGGAAAGACGACGTTTAACCTAGCCGCGGCAGTTTCATCCCTCCAGGCCCCGTATGCCGACCCATCTCTTCTACAAATGTAAGTGTTACACCTAACTTTTAGTTTTCCTAACCTAACCTTTATTTTTCCTAACTTAACCTTTATTTTTCCTAACCTAACCTCTTCTATATTACTTGTTTGTGCATACCATCATAAAGTTAAGGTAAAATTTTTACTACAACATAGTTGTGTGTCGTCAAAAAGTGGAGTTTGGGGGTTGGGCCAGTCTCTATTGGAATTAATGCCATATGTTCTGTTGTTCCATTTACGCGGATTTCACTTTCCGCGGTACCCTGTGGATTCAATTGACCGCATAAATCGGGGTACTACTGTATGTGATATACAGGATATATCATATTTGTTACACAGTCCATCTAACAATCAGAAGTATAGTACCAACCCTACCAAGTTAACACGACCTCAGTCACAGCGATCATTTTGAAGGTCATCAGACCCAGGGGTGACAATTTTGAGTCTTGGCTTATATTGGTAGCCCTGCTTTCCAATTATGAAAATAACCATAAGGGGATTTGTCAGTTACTCTAATCCTGCCATTTGCTATAATAATGACATCCCATTGTGTTTTTATCAAAATGTATTAAATTTAATGTGTATAAATGAGTAAACATGACAAATACAAATCTAATATACAACCGAAAGCATATCCTTAGAACATTGTCAAAATAACTGTCATTGTTAAAAACACATTTAAGAGCTTGTTAATCTTTATGTCAGCATAGTAGCTGTAATCTACTGTAATTCTTACAGTCACATGACATTATATCGAAATGAATAATTTAGGGAATGGATAACAAGGCTCCGAGGCATGGATGCCACCTGCCTTGACGACCGGGCCTCTGCCAGAGCTACAATGTTGGTAACTTGTGTTGGCAAATGTTTTATTAATAATGTTGTAAAAATTACACAAAAATGTTTGCATCATTATTGTTGGGAACATTGTTGCCAACAGAAATATAACTGGTATAGACTATGTGATTATTTCACCTGTCTTTCCAACAATGTTGAATTCTTTTATCCAACCTGTTGAAGACAAGGTCATCAACATTATGTTGGTGTGGTTCCACCTTTTAGTTGTCCCCATGACAACATTGTATTTTCAAGCAAGCCTCTCATAATACATTATATTCCTATATGACAACTCATCCCATGAGGTGGAAATAATTTCCAATGTGGGTAAAACTACAAAGTAAATTCTATTGTCTTTGTTTTTAAAAAAGTTACTATATTTCATCCTATCTATTTACTTTATTTAAAAAATAAGTGCTATACATAAGAGATATAATAAGAAATGCATCTCACAATCATATACCTGTACTGTACAGTACAGTACTGTACTGTATACCAACTCAACTGAAACACTGGGAATCACTGTGTTCATTTTGAAACCCATCAGACCTAGAGGTGGAGGCAGTTTTTGTTGACTGTACACACAGGAATGATATACAAAACCATGAAGTTACTAAGCAACATAAATACAGTATAAATAAACTTTAGCTTTCTAAAGAAATCAAAATGACTGAGTACATATATGAGTACAATGACACATTCTAATTCAAAATATTGTACAAAACTACAGGAATTGGTACAAATTACAATATTACTATACTATAATATCCTGTTCATATTACCTAACATTATGTAGCATAGTAGAATCCCAAGTATTAAAGTTGTGGGTTATATCTCTAAAAACTGAGTACAGTACAGTGCTATACCTTCATAAAATCAACTTCTTCCAACACCCTTACCTGTACACAAAATAGTTTCAGAGTTATATTAACAGACGTAAAATATTTCCTCTTATTTGAAATGAACTAAATTACCAAGTACTAGGACCTACAGCACTGACAAGTTCTGTATACAGTAGTGGCTTGTGTACTGTAGTAGTGGTAAAATCCCTGTGTTATGCCATAAAAAGTTAGGTATTTCAGTACAAATAAAATATATCTTACGCTCAGTATTGTTAGGTTCCTTTTCCTTAAAGTTGACAGAGAGGACACCAAGACTATCTGGAACCAAGTCAAGTGAACGGCCGCATAATGCCTGTCCGGCACGAGTAAGGAAACTTGGGGCTGCAAGAGGAACAAACACGGTGTTAGCTTATTTCTAACTTATACTGTACTGTACTGTGCTAATCTCTGCCTATGACAACAACAACACAGCTTTATGTACATAGCACAACCCATCTTAGGAGGACCACCAACCTCTGACATACACATCACCAGATCCCTTTGGTACCTCCTTTAACTTTGTCTAAGAAACATGACAAAAGAGACCATCTTTAAAACAAATAGAAAATGTCTGCCACTTCAGGTGATCAAGTTCCCCATTGCAGCAAAACTCAAGTAAGTATTACAGATTACAACACTAATCAATAACAAGAGGCAATAAACATTACAGAACTCATTGGAGATCTTGTTACATGGCTTTTGCTGCCACTTGCCACATTAGGTAAGTCTATTAAAGCATCTACCAAAAGCCAAGACTGGCAGAAATTCTTGTCACATTGCCAAAAAATATATTTCTGTAATCCCTTATTTTACTTTGTGGTTCAGTAAAAATTATAAATTATGATAAGACCTGTGGCACTAGTGAGTCAGTTGGGTTATATTCCTGCACTGCCAAGGTAAATTTTTTATATATCTGCATTGTGTATGTATAATGTGTACCTGCATTATCTATACATATACAGAATCAATGTAAACTTGCATGACAATGTAACTGAATCAAACTGACCTGAAATGAACTTTATTATTACCTTGATTGTGTAAGTACAGTAGGTAGTGTTTATTTTCTGATTGGGATGTCTTTAAGAACCTATTGGAGCCTCTGACCCGCTTATTCAAGTAGGCTGTAGTATACATGAGTCCCCAAGATTGGCAGGTTAGAAATAATGGTATGTCTGTTAATTATACTTACATGTAATATCTCTCAACATGGACTGTGAATTATTCATCACCAATTTCTCTGAGACTGGAGGCTCTATGAGGGTGTATCTGAGGTCACGTAGAGCACTGAAGGTGTTAGTGAGGGTGGGCAGATACACACTAGACTCAACGAGGGTATTTACTGCATCCATCACCTCCTCCAGTGTTGTCCCATGGGATGTCAGGCTCGAGTTGATCCCAAAATTAGTCAGCTGAAAAGAGAGAAAGATTTTTGTCTATAATTTGGTGTCAATGCTTCCTTCTATATACAGTGTATGTATGTATATATATATATATATATATATATATATATATATATATATATATATATATATATATATATATATATATATATATATATATATATATATATATATATATATATATATATATATATGTGATTAACAACCCTTGAAGAAGTCAGTATCTTACAGCTTATACATCAGAACAGTGGGGCAGTATCCTGTAACTCTAGAACCCCCTCTAATGACTGTACAACCTAGTGAGTCTCAAACACTTTAACAAACTAAGGTAAGCTATATACATATTGATAATTTAATTTAGTAATAAAAAACTGGAACATTTAGTAAATTTATGTAGAGTACTTCATCCCCAGCCTGTTAAGAGACATTTCACCACCTGGGGGAGAGGGGCCTCTGCAGTATCACATTCGTCAGTAAGACTTTGTCTGTTGATGGCCTAAAATGTAAAATCCTCAGCATTGGTGTGCTTCAGACAGTCACTACACATGTATAAAAAAAAAAAATGCATATTCCTTAAAAAAAGGTGTTGCTTGTTGATTTTAATTTCCTGTGAATATGAGTTAACACATAATTATATAGAAAATTTGATATGTCATCAAACTTACTCAAAGTTTGGCCACAAAGTCGAGTACAATCTCCAACAATGTCATGATCCAGAAATGCCATATATCAAGTGTCAACAAAACTGTAAGAGTTTTCTTAAAAAAGCGTTGCCCATCATTAACTGAGAATTAAAATAAAACAACACACTTTATGACAACTTTACTTTGGAATAATAAATACACCAAAGTAAATATATACCTGTACAGTACTGAGGCCAGGGAATAAACATCAATGAAAGTTATAGTTGACACTCAAACCTCTGGAAACGTTGCACCAAACAGCTATAATCTTTTTTCTGGTGTTAGTGTGACCCAATGACATTACTGTACTTCTATCAATTCAACTTTTAGCTTTATTATTTGCAAAACATTTCCTTGATATGCAACATTATTCTAGCAATTCAATAATAAGCATGACTCACCGTCACAATCAGCGGAGCAAGGTTGAGGTGTTGCAGGAAGGTTTCAGCAAGACCTTGGGCATTTGTGGAGTTACAGAGGGAGTCACTTATGGCTGCTGGAGTCACCTGGGTGTCTCGTGGAAGGGTGACCACACGCTCTACCTGAGACCCCTCACAGATAACCTCTTCCAGGGTCACATCCTCCAATGACAGCAACTGAGGGGGGGAGGGGGAGGGGGGGGATAAATGTACAGTAGTTAGAGAGAGAGAGAGTCTAATGTTATACCTAAAAAAAATAATAATAATAATTCTTGAATCCTAATATTACATGAAAGAGCTCTATAAAGCTATATATTAAAAGATTCAGGATCACTAGTTGGTAATACTCATATACAATATTGTACTGTATACACCTCACTGAACCATGAACAATACTCTGATGCTCGTACAGCCTTTCGCAATCACTACTCACCGCCATAAGGTTGAGTTCTGAATGTCTCAAAGCTTCAATGACCTCTGCAGACATCATGAGATCCTCTTCCATGTACTGCTGCATCTCAGTCCAGTTGGTGATGAAAGAATATGTTGGAACTATCCAGGTGATAATAACAATAATTAGCATACAGTAGGGTAATTTGTCTTCTCCAGTAATCTCTTATACAATTACCACAAACAATAGTCTTAATGCTACTGTAATTTCAAGGAGAAGTTTGTTCCTCATGTAAAGAACTTTTAAATTTGTACCATATGTGACCAACAACTTATATAAGATGTCCATAAATGATCTGACCCATTTCAGCACATAATAACCTCTAAAATATTACTGATAAAACATCATGGCTTTATCGTAACTGACAAACTACCAGAAAAAACTTTATGAGTTGTTCATCAAGTATAAAATGTGATGGAACTAGGTAGTCAGCTCATTCAAGGAGAGAGTTATTCATTACACAGTATGTTTGTTCATTCTCTTTTATCTTACATGTTTGCATTATCTTTGGTTGTGATATGTATTGTTGTAGGTTATATAGTATATTGTTGCACTGTAAATTATTTGTGTCAATGTTTACATCCTTGTAGTGTGTAAAACGCAATCTGGCAGCTCTGCGAGGTTAGTTGGCAGGTCTACCAGTAGCTGTGGCTCACTCACTCCCTGATGTGTTGGTGTTCTGATCGGCTCTGTCCTGCACTGTGTACGTTTATCTGGTGTCTCTGAGGGTGTTGTGTTTGTGCTACTGAGTGGTCACCTCACAGCTAAGTTTACTTTGAGTATATGGATTAGGATTATAATTATAATGTAAACTGTGATAGGTAACACTTATTCCATGTGCTAATTGTAGGATTAGAGGTTCCTGTCTCTTTGTCCCTGGTGTTGTTTCTCAGTTGTAGTTAATGTACTTTCATTTTCACCTTTCTGTTTATATAGCGTAAATATAGGGTACAGTATTATGAATATTCCCGTTTATCTTCCCTTGTGTATTCATGTTGCGGAACATTATAATAACCTCTAGACAAGTACAGGAGTATGCCCCATGACAAATAAAACTGGTGTGTTCTGTAGGTGGTGTTCTTCAGGTTATTATTCTTTTTTAAATATGGCCAGACAAATTTCTAGACACCCTGTATATTCCACATTAAATAAATATTATCAACACTGACTAGTAAAGTCAACTATGCCAAGGTTCTTAGCTGCCTGAAGACTGTTGATGCCGTCCACCACCCGCTGCAGGTCATCCTCCAGCTCTGACCCAGCAACAAGTGGCATCCCTTCCTCCAGGATTTTACTGAAGCTGAGAAGTAAAGAAGGGATACATATATAGATACCTGGCGAAGTATAATAAAGTGTCCCTGGTGTTAATTACCATTCATAGGACTCTACTGGAAATAATTATCTAATGGCTTTATTGATAACCTTTGGTCAAATTTCCTTAAAGTTTACCACTATCTGTATACCTGAACAGTCTACATACATTGGTTGTATACCTGCACTGTCTATGTATATTGTACTGTATATCTGCTTCGTCTATACAATACTGTGCTTTATAGATGTTGAAACAATTGTAAGTGTGCATGATGGTTCTACCGAATAAGCACCTATCATATCTATTTTCTATCACAAATGGTTCTTCTCTTATCACTGTTCTAATGTCCATTATTCACTGATAATAACATCTTTACCTTGTGTTTCACTCTATCAGTAATCACACAGTTAATTCTTCATTCATTACTGTATCTTCTGTCCTATATACAAACTGAAACAAAATCTTTTAATACCCTTTCCTTCTATTAAAACAACACAGCAACTCCAGGCCAGAGTTGCTGTAGATCAATATAGGACTTCAACCCACTCAATGCAGACATGACACAGATGAAACAGTTGTGCCTCAGAAAGAAACTCATTATAGTATGTGTCAAAAGAACCACATTCAGGATACACTTAAAATTCAGACCAGCCACACTGAAAGGGTCAATGGTAAGACTGTCATAGTGTGACTAGTACACAAAATTGATTACAGTATAACTCCTGTCTGGTCATGGTTCATATCCACATCTCACTGTGGCTGATCTATTCTCAAAGGCTTAAATAAGATCACTTCAGTGTTGGACAGTTTTAATAGGCTATCCCTTATGAGCTTCATGCTCAGACTGACAATACAGTACAGTACCACTATAATTATTAACTACAATATTTGTTATGTACCAAAGATCTATCTGTTTCCATTACCTTACCACTTTACAAAATTTTCTTTTACCACAATTGCTCCTAAAATGCCTTAAGTCAAGTCTTTTAGTAGTACAGCACTTGCTTCACACTACCGTGTTCTGGGTTCAATCCCTGGGTCAGACATTAGAAAACTATTATCAAGTGTGACAATACCAAACATGGTAAGTTTTCTCTGCATGCTCCAGTTTCCTCCTGTACTAACACTGGACACTGTAGGTCATAACATAAAACAGAACAACCATCCAACTAGCTTGAAAGATGACAAGGAGGAAAATTATAAATCATAACACTCATTACTCTGAAGTACTAAAAGGAGACACGCACGCACGCGCGCACGCACGCACGCACGCACACACACACACACATACATCTTCACTCCAAACCATATAAATGAAAAACATTCAAATGGAACAAATGAGATTGGAAATAAAGTTGTGGCTTTGATACAGTTGTATACACTAAGACCTTGATGGTCCCCAGGTAAAGTGTTTCAACAAATGGAATTCACTTTATGAAAGACTATTCTTTCTTAATTTTGGCCTTTGTGTTGTAGGTGACCATGCATGCAGTGGTTCTCCTCTTAATATCTAATAAATTGCTAACAAAATTTATGTTAGACAATAGTTAGCAGATAAAAGATGCTTGTTAAATTTGAAGGTTTCCCTGCATAAAACTACAATTTATTCGTTATAGTTTTATGCAGGAAAAACTTTCAAATTTAACAAGCATCTTTTATAAAGCAACAATTATTCTAAATACAGTACAGTATTATATTTTTCATACCTCTTAGCCAAGTCAATCCAGAGTTTCATTTGCAGCAGCTGTACTGACCCCGTCAGGAAGGTCACGGGGTCAACTTCTCCTGTGATGATCTGACCAATAAATAATATAATAAGAAAAGTGATGTGTACACAAGTGTTGTTCAACTCTTTGACTGTCAGTTGTGTCTGGTGTGTCACTTCCACCATTAAACTTGTTCTGACACACAGGATACAAGACAGTCTGGCAGAATTATAACATAGGACATCAAAAAGTCTAACTGACTGACCTTCAACAAGGACAGTTTTTTCTACATTACCTAACTTGAAGGACCAACAGATAACTATGTGGCTCCCACTACATACATATTAACCTTTATTAAACCCACTTTGGAATCATTTTCTTGTGAAATATATTTAACCTCCTCTAATGTTTACAAACCTATAATGTCAAACTACTGTAAAGGATCCCAGCTGTGAATATCTTTAGGTGAATCATTTTGGTTTGGTTAAGTTCAAAGTTAAGTTAGGTTATAGTACAAAGTTAGGTCAAGTTATAATTCAAAGTTAGATTAAGTTATAGTTCAATGTTAGGTTAGGTTAAGTTGTAGTTCAAAGTTAAGTTAGGTTATAGTACAAAGTTAGGTCAAGTTATAATTCAAAGTTAGATTAAGTTATAGTTCAAAGTTAGGTTAGGTTAAGTTGTAGTTCAAAGTTAAGTTAGGTTATAGTACAAAGTTAGGTCAAGTTTTAAAGTTATTTAAGTTATAGTTCAAAGTTAGGTTAGGTTAAGTTGTAGTTCAAAGTTAAGTTAGGTTATAGTTCAAAGTTAGGTTAAGTTAAGTTTTAGTTCATAGGTAGGTTAGATTAAGTTTTGTTTTGTTTGGTTTTGTTTGGTTAGGTTTGGTTATGTTAAGTTTTAGTTCAGAGATAGGTTAGGCTAGGATCCCAGTAATAATAAGTTGTTAACATCGTCTAAGATAATTGCCTTCAGTTGAATTGTTTTGGTTAACTAGGCTGGACTACCTACCCTCATTATGTATATTCAATAGACTACTGTACATGAATACAAATAAAGAGCTTTAGTTTGGATATTATTGAATTAATACATCACATTCATACTTTTATATGAAAGGTAATAAAATAAGGCATTATATTATAGGAGTGAGAAGATGTTATTGTTTACTCATTATAATTATTGAAATGTTAATGGTGGTGTTTGCTCTCTCTCTCTCCCTCCCTCTCTATTTTCTGTGGTTATGTAAATTTTATTTTGGTACATTTTAAATCAGCTATTAGAGAACGGCTAGTTTTAAAAAGACAAGTTTGTTAGTTTACAAGTTTATAATTTATATTTTGTACAATTTTATTATTTTTATTTTATTTTATTTTTTAATTTGTATTTTGTTTTCCAATTTAATATTATCTCACCATTCTTCCTCTTCACGTGGGACGACTATTGGATATTTATTTACTCCGGCAACTCCGCTAAAAGCTTTAATTAACACGTTCGTGTTATTACTGCAGTTGGGTACGAAAAAGAGCTCCGTGCCCTTGGGACAGTTTTCTGTATACCATCTTACCTCAGGGGACTCTTCCCAGAGTACGACAGCTTGGACGGAGCCATCCTGCATTGCAGTTTTCGCTTCTTCTCTGAAGCAGACCATGTCTGGTTCATCCACCCTCAGTTTTTCATATGTTTTACTGAGTATGGTGTTGGACCTCTCCAGAAGCATGAAGTTGGATGTGTTGGAAATTCTCACCATCCAATGGAAGGAGGGTCGGTTCTACCCTGACATCACAGCAGATTCCCTTCAACATATTTGCTGTGAGATCCTTACTTTGTCTTGCCTCATGCATATGAAGCCCCCTTTCTTGCACACCATGGCGTGGTCGAGGTCATAGGATGAGCCACACACGCATTGGGAGGGCAAACCTTCCACTGGCCTACCGTACCTTAGAGCAATGGCATCTGTGAATTCTTGTTTATTAAGACTGAAACCTTTTGCCCTTAATGGTAACGTTGTTAGCCAGTTCAAGGCGCCCACCTCCTGCGCTATAGCTACTTTTTTTTAAGTTCTCTGGCACTTGCAGCATCAGTTGCTGCAGTTTACCGGTATCACTTGGAGAGTGCTGTTGATCTGTTGTAATGAACTGTCTAATCTTGTTTAATTCATTGGTATTCACCTCACTTGTTGGGTTCTGAGCTATTTTGAGCTCAGTGAGGGCTGCTGTGAGCTTGACTGAGTTCTGATGTTTGGTGGCAGCTCCTCTGGTTTGGTCATTACCATTCCTCCCAGTCTCGGTGGTAGTGCTAGGATTGACCTTTCTGCTGGGGTTAAGTGAAGGCGTTTCATTAATTTTGGAATAAAATTGAAGCTAATGGCTTCTTCCAGAGGGTAGAGGAGGGGTCCGATATCAGGAATAGTGTGCATCAAGTAATTCCAGTGATCCTTGACTCCGTGGGTGAATGCCGCAAAAGCTGCATGTGGCTCTGTTTTAGTAATATCAGACAGAGCTTGGATTTCCTTCACCCACTCATTTACCTTTCCAGTTACATACTCGGTCTTGAAGTCCGTCATGCCGATTGCCGCACCTAGGTGTCTTTGGCCCTCCTTTGTTATATTAACCTCGCTTCAACCGAATACTTCCATTGCCCGTTCATAATTTTCTGGCTTCACAATGAGGAAGGACTTGCTGGCATTTGGGTGGTACCCTATTTGTGGACCACATGATGTTATCAGGTCCCGCCACTTTTTGGTATCCTCCACTTTTCCTGCTTCTTAAGGTCGTCGGCATAAGCCACTTGCTTGACAGCGGTTATTTCAAATTTTTTTGTGTGTTGGAGCACAAATAGGCCTAGTGCGTACATTACCATGGCAACTGCGTTGTTCCCTCAGTTGACAGTATGATGGTATCTCCTCTTAGGGCCTTGAAGCTTATTATGTAGAGGTTGATGGGTTTCTATAGGTGTTTTCAACATACATTGCAAAGCTTGGACACTTGATCTTGATGTTGTGTAGTGTAGCCTTGTGGTTGATTATGTTGAATGCATTGGAAGCGTCAACCAGGAATACTGCCTCACAATTACGCTGCTCAAATATCTTTCTCATGGAGTGAATGGCAGCTTCCTCCCCAGCCTGGTGGCCAGCACATACTTGTAGGTTCCCTGCAGCTGCCCTGACATCACTTATAACCTCCATTATGCATTTTCCAATGATCTGTCTCAACTCTTCTCCCACCTCTATAGGCCTACATCCTGGATTTTTATCGAGGGGAATGAGGACGGCAGGCCTTCAGAGTATGAAGGTGATGGCAGCACGAGGTTGCTAGCTTTCTTGCAAGGGCGGCAGTGGCATTGCAGAGATCACTTGCTGTGGCACCAAACTTGTTAATGCTGAGGATGAATCTCCAACCGTCTGCATCCAGGCCTGAAGGGCATGCCCCTCCCTGTGTCTTCAGTGCTTTTTTCCACACCATCCCTCCTGTTATTTTCTCGAACATGACAGCATTTGGAGGGATAAAGGCACCCTGGAACCTGATACCTTCCTCTTCACTTGCACTTAGTCCTTGCGTGTGTCCCCTGACAGAATAGATGGGGTAATATTGCCAGTATTTGAAAAGCTAATGGAGTAAGGAAGCTGTCCTGAGTGTACTTGATTATGAGGCAATTCATCTCCCGAATCATTTCTTTGGTGGCCGCACACTTGGGGGGTTCAAAGAGGTTAGCTAGCGACCACCTGACAACTTCAGAGTAGGTTTCTTTAACCCATTTATCTGCATTTTTCATAGACATGCCATTCCAATGTGGTGGCTATCTGTCATTCACCTCATGGACATCTGCTATGTTGGAGCAGCATTTATTGGCACTAAATTTTCAGACTGAGTGAACTCACTGCTATCATTCAGGATATCATTGGGTGGTGCTGTCTGGGTGATATCCACTGTGTCCTCCTGTGACCGCTCCCTGCCCTGGATATTCCGACAATCGTACCTCTTCCGGCACCCCCACACATCGGCGATTGTTTCTCGCACATTCACAGCTTGTGCAACTTTGCTTCTGGCTAGCACAGATGCAGCAAAAGCAGTTACCTGGCATAATGCTCCACACTTTGAGCAACAGGAATGTCTGCCACTGACATCTGCTTTGGTCTCATTTGGAGGAAACTAGTTCTTATGAGAAAAGAACAGAGAGGTGGTGACAGGTTGGCCAGCAGTGTCCGGGCAGTAGGGACATACGTGCATGGGTATGGGTGTGTAGGCCACCACTGGGGGGGGTGAGGGCAACAGTCTATACAAAATTGAAATTTTACACTGGGAGCAGGAATGGACGAGTTGACGGTTCTGGGTAAACACAAGAAATACACTCTGCCACGTCCGTAGAGTGATACGGTATATATAATGTGTAATAAAAGTTTAAAGTCCTGCTATAATAGTCGAGATAAGTTTATTTCTCTAGAAACAGGGCCGAGATTTGCAATGACGTCACCACTTACCCTGCAGATGACGCACAGATGGAGCTACGAGTAAATTTAGAAGTAATGACAATGTCTGGACCTTGTTTTGAGAATGCCTGATGTTAGGTAAACATGACAACATAGTGCTGTTATTGTTTTGATGATTCACTAATGAACCACTGGGATATACCACCATTTATATTAATTAATGGGTCAAATCTTACTTTAACTACCACACATATTCGGTTGTTTAGATTTGAGATAGTTATATTGGGTAAATTTTAAGTTCTGGTCATCCCTGTACCTAGACCCGCGGACTATATTTTTTCTGATGGTTTGCGATGTGTTATGAACAATTTAGACCTTCATTTCTATCGGAAATCACTAGTTTGGAGTTACTACCTCCCCCCCCCCTTACTGTTGTATGTTAAGCTTACCTTATAACACATCTTACCCTAACCTAACCTAACATATGACCTGTATTTTCTTATGCTAAAAAAAATGCTACAGAAATCCCATAGCTTATAATTTGCCTTTCGTTTAAAGTACTTAATCCCATAGTTAGAATCTTGGTGTTCCCAGATGACCCAAACCAAAATAATACCAATATTGTTTGGAATGTTTACAATATGAAATTTGTTGTATGGGCAGCTAATATCCATTGAATTAGTTTATGTGCTAAGTAATATTTATATTGTCAATAAAGCATTTCTGTATTACACAGTAAAGAACAATTAATTAACTTATAATATTTGTTTTCAGAGCCGATCAGCCGAGAAGGTTGGATAACTACTTCCAGGGTTCATCATGGCAGATGAAAGAAATTTACTAAAAGTAGATGTCATTTTGATAGTAGAGTATTATCAAAAACTCCACCATCGAGCTATGAAGTACATCTGTCATCTGATCATCTCAAGCCCATCCCCTGGCTATGGTCGTCCCTAGTCCTTCCACAACATTAAATATAGACATCAGTGATGAAAACTTACATTTTCCAGACATGAAATAGAGAACAGTGATGAAAACTTCCATGTTGGAGTTATCGGTCTATTGCATCATTTTGGCACCCAGCAAGTAAATACACACGATGATACTTGAGAAGTAATTTATTTTAACCTAAAAATAAGGTATGTTTGTGTATATTAACATTGTATATGGCCACGAGTCCTGTATTCCTGTTGGTAACAACAAATACCTACACCACAGCTAACTGGACAGCTAGCGCCAACTAGTGACGTCACAACCAATCACAGAGCTTTTCGCAGTCACGTGACTTTTTTGCAACTTTAACCCTTATTTTTGACACTTTTTGACCTAATTTATTTAAAAATATCATTACCATAATGAATTTAAGGGTTTTCTTCACCCATTGACCTGTCATCTTACGAAAAAATTCCAATCATCAACTCGTCCATTGTCACACAGAAGGGTCGTGACATTCCATGCAGCGACCATAAGAGGTTGTATAGTTTGTTTTGTTTGGATCTGTGATTTTGGTTGTGTTTTCGACCGCAGAAGGATGAACTTACTGGGTGCAGTTGCCCAGTTAGGTTGGCTCTCACACACATACACACACACACACACACACACAAACAGTGGGCATGGTGTGGGTGGGTGTGTACTAGACAGGCCAGTAACTGCAGGTGGGGTAAAGGGGAGCTTGGCTCCCCTGTCAAGTATTTGGTCCACTATGGAGACCAGAGAGGATTTTATACAAAAAGAGCTCATATCAGGTCACAACTGTTTGGTAACTTTGATTTCTTCTGACTTTTAGGTCAGATGAAGGATTCATGACCTGACCTAACCAAAAGTTTACCCTTCCCAGCACTACCTGGAGTAGAGATCCTGACCTGAAAAACTTGCGACAATATGTTCGTGTCAGCCATTTTTGCCATTGATAATCCTAGCTTGAACACTTGTGAAGAACTTAAAGCTCTTCTACCATGGAACAGACTGCCATAACCATTCCAAGTCATGAAGAGTTGCAAGTGGCAAATTATTTGATTCATTGTGCAAAATAAGTGGGTGTGGGGGTGTACTGGGTGGTAAGGGGTGGTGGGGTGGTGTGGTGGGTGGTGGGTGTGGTGTGGTGGGTGTATACTGTGGTGTGGTGAGGTGGTGGGTGTATACTGTGTGGTGTGGGTGTGTACTGGGTGGAGTGGTGTGGTGGTGTGGGTGTGTACTTAGGTGGTGTGTGGTGTGTACTAGGTGGTATGGGTGGGTGGGAGGTGGTGTGGGGTGTGGTGGGTGTGGGTGAGGTGGTGTGGAGGTGGTGTGGGTGTGGTGAGGTGGTGTGGGTGTGGTGTGGGGTGTATACTGGTGATGTGGGTGTGGTGGAGGTGGTGTTGGTGTGGTAGGTGGGTGTGTACTGGGTGGTGTGGGTGTGGAGGTGGGTGTGTACTGAGTGGTGGGGTATGGTAGGTGGGTGTGTACTGGGGTGTGGGTGTGGTGGGTGGTGTGGTGTGGTGAGGTAGTGTGGGTGTGTACTGTGAGGGGTGTGGGTGTGGTAGGGTGTGCACTGTGTGGTGTGGGTGTACTGAGTGGTGTGGGTGAGGTGGTGTGGGGTTGTGGTGAGGTAGTGTGGTGTGTACTGAGGGTGTGGTGGTACTGAGTAGTGTGGGTGTGGGTGAGGTAGTGTGGGTGTGTACTGAGGGTGGGTGTACTGAGGGTGTGGGTGTGGTGGGAGGTAGTGGTGTGGTGAGGTAGTGTGGGTGGTGAGGTAGTGGGTGTGTACTGAGGGTGTGAATGTGGTGAGGAGTGTGTACTGAGTGGTGTGGAGTGTAGGAGGTAGGGTGTGGTGAGGTAGTGTGGTGTGTACTGAGGGTGTGGGGTGTGTACCTGGTGGTGGGTGGTGAGGTGTGTGGGTGTGTATGGAGGGTGGGTGTGGTGAGGTAGTGAGGTGTGGTGAGGTAGTGTGGGTGACATGAGTGGTGGGTGTGGGTGAGGTAGTGGGTGTGACTGAGTGGGGGTGTGGTGAGGTGGTGTGTGTGTGAGGTAGTGGTGTGTACTGAGGGTGTGGGTGTGGTGGGAGGTAGTGGGTGTAATTGAGTGGTGTGGTGTGGTGGGCAGGGGTGTGGTGAGGTAGAGTGGGTGTGTACTGAGTGGTGTGGGTGTGGTAAGGTGGTGTGGGTGTGGTGAGGTAGAGTGGGTGTGTACTGAGTGGTGTGGGTGTGTACTGTGAGGTGCTCCCTGTGCCAAGACTGCCCAAGGCCAAGTCAGCCTGTGTCTTCTCTTTTGTACAAGCAAACTGGTACTGAGGGGCAATGGTGGTTACAGATTTTTATTTCACATGGTTAGGTATACAAGTTAAATTCCTTTAATATTGACAAGTTGTAAAATTATAGTAAAGAATTATAGTGGTATGCTTACTTTGCTAAGATCCATGACAGCACCCAATTTGCTTAGCTGTGAGAGGCTGCCGACAGCAGCACTTATGTCCACCTTCATAGTCGCCAGCCAGTCAGTGTTGAGTAAAGCTTCCATCCTCATGTTGTTAATCTGTTAACAGACAGTATAGTATAGTATTTGGAATTATTTATAATTACTTCAGCAATTGATAAAGGATGTAATATTATGCAGAAAGGTATAAAGTAAACACTTCAGTTCAAAACACATTGCAGGGGTACCGGACTTAAGAACGTCTGACTTATGAATGTCCGCCGATGCGAACGAGGTTAAACTTTAAATTTGCAGTATTTTATTTACCTGATTACTTATTCTTTCCTTTCATTTACTGTATTTTGTCATTCTATTTCTTCTTTTCTCTTAAATTAAGTGATTTTAGATGTATATAAGGACTTAGGCTATGATATAGTGGGATTTTAAACATTGTTCTGTAAGTACAGTACAGTATGCACATAGCATGTACATAAGACTCAGATTCTCTTTCAGCCTGCCCCTGGTTCAGTCACACCTCCACCTTCCAACCAACTTAACGGTACTACCCTCTCTAATGTTACCCACTTTCAGTATCTCTGCTCCCACCTGTCCACCACCGCAGACATTGACAAACAGATTCAATGTCGGATCAGATGTACATCTCAAGCCTTTGGTAGATTCCGTACCCTTGTCTTCAGCTGTAGGGAGCTGAAATTATCTACAAAGTTACACGTATATCGAGCAGTAGTCCTCCCCACCCTGCTATATGGCAGCGAGACATGGGTCACATACAGGAGGCACCTCAAGGCACTTGAAAACTTTCATCAACGTAGTCTACGTTCCATACTCTGTGTTCGCTGGGAAGACAAGAGAACATCTGCCAGTATTCTTGCTGACACCAACTGTAGGAGCATCGAGGCTACTATTATCCATGAACAACTATGCTGGACTGGCCATGTTACCTGCAAGGCCGACAGCAGACTGCCAAAGCAGCTACTTTACAGTCACCCAATGAACAGTAAACATAATGCTGGAGGGCAACTGATAGTCGTAAGACAAACCTGAAAAAGAGCCAAATCAACCCCCTCACCTGGGAGACGATTTCTCCACATCGTAATGTTTGGAGGAGCACCACACGAGAAGATGTCAATACTTTCGAATTAGCCCGACTGCAAACCGAGGCAGACAAGTGCCGATGCCAGAAAGAAACTGCCACCACCCCTCTTGCACTAGATGTAGCCCTCCACACGTGCAACATCTGTGAACGACTCTGCAGGTCCCGTATCGGTCTCTTTAATCACCTCAAAACTCACCAACGAAGGTGACATCCTGAATAACTCATATCATTGTCTCATAGCTGGATGATCGTCATAGTCGATTCTGAGTGACAGCAAAGTAGTAGAAGCGTTGGTGGTGTTGGAGGGTGTCTTTATTCAAGACATCCTCAGGTTATGAGACCCACTAATCCCCTGTTCAAGAGAGGGTGACCTGACATTCCATCAGAAGGTCACTCATATGAGACCACCAATCCCCCACACCCTACCTCCACCTGACATTGCATCAGGTCAGGTCAGGTCAGGTTCTGGTGAACGGATATATTACTGAAGTTAGTTGACCGAGATGAAGACAGAGAGGTAGCAGTGAATAACACATGCGGTGGCAGCAGGACATAGACTGAGCAGATGTAAACAAACCCCATCGCCAAGTGGCAGGAGCAGAATTGAACAGAATCACGCTCGACTTAGCAAACTACAGTAGTTTACTAAATCAAGAAAAATACCAGAATTTTGATTTAACGGAAAGGGGTTGCTCGAATTAGTTCGTTAAATCAAGAAAATACTGTATTTACAATGGTTACCCTATATATTATATGGTTTTCACACTATTCATATGTTATTCTCAGTAAGTAGACTGTCACAAACAACCCATAACAATGTTGGTGAGAGTGAAGAGAATCACCCGTCATGACAAACAAACAAAGAATATGACGATGCACTGTTGCTAGCCTTTTAGATGTGTTAATAGATGATAATCATAATAAATTGGGGTAAATATATGGTCAAAGCTACCAGCTAGGAATGCATGCCCCCCTATTTACATTAATTCCTTTGGAGAAAATTACCCAGATATTTGCATATTCTTTATTCATAATCACTTTAAGTAATGCATCCCTTGAGATAATCAGGGTATTCCTGTACTGGAATCTGAAGAGTGGTTCAGTAAACATGTACAAGATAGTGAATTTATGTATACTACTGTATAGAAATTTGGTGTAGAGAGGAGATACTATACATCATTCTTATTAGTCCAATACTCCATTAATTACCTGTACAGAAAACAATACTGTACCATCCAGGATGCTGTATATTTTCCAAGCTGCCTCTATTTCCCTTTTATACAATCCCCATGGTCATTAATAAGAACCCTTGGCTATTTCTGTCCCAAAGAGCCATAAAGTGAAGCTCGGGTACAGCAGTGTAACGCTGATAAATATGTACTTACACTGCTTTCTGCACCCCCCCCCCCCATTTCGTGCAATTTAAGAGTACCTTAGCAGTGTAAAATACAGTAGAGTAGTTATAAATATAATGATCAAAGCTAGTCATTACATCAAGTGACCTAAGAAAGAAAGCTTACCTTAGACAGTAGGTATGTGTAATTAACACTTTGTAAGAGATTTTCAGTAAATGTCTCTGGACCCATTTCCTGGATGGCTTGATAAAGCTTCACAATGGGTGAGATAACTGTGCTCCTCTTAACGATGCTGGCTGTGTCCTCCATGTTGTTTCTGAGTTGCACTAACTTCTTCAGCATCTTCACTGATGACAGCAAACTTACAATTTCCCGAGTCTCTATCCCATAAATCTAAAAGTAAATAAGTTATATAAGAAAGATCAGTGTCCAAGTCAAAATACCTATACATGTGATATACACACTAAGTGCAGTAAATATACAGGGTGTCAACAAACTTCTGTACCAGTTTTAAAGTTGTATTACAACAAAACCAAATGCATCTTGTTGCCTTAGTACTAACAACCCTTCAAATAAGGCACAATAGGGCAGATCTCATTGAAACATTTAATAACCTGAAAGGGATGGAAGACGTGAAGCTGGGACATCATTTCTTTGTGATGTCAGGCACCACCAACATGAGGGGACATAACTACAAGCTTGCTAAGTTATCATGCAGAACAAACATAAGGAAAACTTCTTCACAAAAAGGGTGGTAGACCTATGGAATGGTATACCAGCCCAAGCTGTGGAATCAAGAAAAGTACTGGACTTCAAAAGAGCCATCAATAAAATTATCAAGAACAATAGAGGGATCCTACACAAGCCACTGGCCTCTTTCCCTCAGTATGGCCACCTCTAGGGGTGGCCATTAGGTAAATAAGTTAAAGTTTTTTCTCAAGTTTATAATCTGGGTGGCCAGTTTCTAACATAAGAAGCTGGAATGAAGATGGCGACTACACAGGGGAAGTCCAGTGTGTCATCTGGTCTACAGAGTTGATCAGTGAGAACTGTTTAACAGAATTACCACCACCAATAGGGAACAATCCTCCCTCCATTAGGTGGTGGTTCACACCTCCCTCCATTAGGTGGTGGTTCACACCTCCCTCCATCAGGAAGTGGTTCACACCTCCCTCCATCATGAAGTGGTTCACACCTCCCTCCATCAGGAAGTGGTTCACATCTCCCTCCATCAGGAAGTGGTTCACACCTCCCTCCATCAGGAAGTGATTCACACCTCCTTTCCTCAAGAGGTGGTTCCCACCTCCCACCATCAGGAGACAACAAGTCTGATAAACAGGCTTCAGTGGACGTCCAGGTGTTTCTCAAGGAACCATTGGTAATATCAAGAGACACTCCAACACAGCCCTAAGAAGTCTATTCATTGCGCTTCAAGTGAACTGCAGCTATTGTACCAAGATCAATGGGACACAAAGTCGCACACAAGAGATTGCACATTAATGCTTATAAAGGGCAAATAGTCCAAGCTTTATGACCTAATGACAAGCCTCGGAGAATGAGTTTGCGTGTTCCACGTTGACTCGATTGATGAAGACAACGAGTACCTAAAACGGTGTTCTTCTCTGATGAAGCCTTTCACACGAAGTTACCACCGTAATGTGTCACTATGGGGGTCTCAAAACCCACTTATGCTTTGTGAACACATTTGTGATAACTCAAAATTTAATATTTGGTGTGGACACATGCAGGATAGGGTGATAGGACCATTTTTCGTTGCTGAGCAGAATATCTAAGGAGGCTTGTACCTAGACATGCTAACCAATTACATGATCCCCCAGTTGGGAGAGTTGCAACCATTCAACAATTTTCGGTCTCCACACTGGAGGTTTGATTGTATGTACAGTAATTTAAATTATGAGAATTTCCCGATGTGTTAAATATCATGGAATCATCTCCAGGCTCCCGTGAATTTCTGAAATTATGCCTGTAGACTTCTTCTTGTGGAGGTATGTCAAGAATTATGTTTTCCAGACCCCAGTTGCTGACATTGAAACAATTTGTACAAGAATAATTGATGGTACTGTATTGGGAGAGTAACAAAGGAACTGTTGGTCAACAAGGATAGATGTGTTTTGGTCCACTAAAGTGAACATGTTGAGATGCACTAAAGAACATATAAAACTAGATTTGTTAAGCAACAAAATACCAAAAAAAGCATAATTCTATGTATTTTGGTTTTGTTGTGATAAAATTTTAAAACCATAACAGGACTTTGTAATAATAATTGTTATTAAGTCAATTTGACCAAGGACGGCTGACAAAGCCACGAGAGGCTTGTTTCCAGTAGTCCTCATGCTAGCAGCATCTGGTGTTATTAGGGCCAGGCGGTTACCCATCCAAGTACTAGCCAGACCCAATGTTGCTTAGCTTCACTTATTGGACAAGGAGCAGTGTTTCCAACAAGGTATTATTAACACCCTGTATCATAAATGAGATGCTGAGTGTGACAAGGTAACAAGTGCTCCCCCCAAACTGAGTTATAGTGTATAGTATTATCTGTACTCCCAACCTTTCCTCTATCTGCAGAAACACAAACTGTCCCAGCAGCACAATACTTGTAAGTCTGAGAGCCATATTAGTGAAGGTAGGTAAAAGCGTCTCTACAGCACGTGATCTGTGCCTCGAGGTGGACTGAGTGGGAGAAGGGGACAAGCACGCCCACGGCCCCCAATCGTAGCCTCTCTCACTCATAGCGACTCATTATTTTCCGGTTTCTTACCTAAAGAGAGTCCCTGTTTCTACAAAATGTCATAGGAATGCTATGTAATAACACTTGAACCTTTTTTTAATTTTCTAACTGGCAGAAAGGAGGCAGTGAGGACCATTGAGAGAAAAACAGAGAGAAGGGAGGGCAAGGAGGGTGGGAGTGCGGGCAGGTGGCACGTGACGTGTAGTGTTCCGGCCTGTCCGAGTGACGAGTCTTATAACACCAAAGGGAGGAAACATAGGGAGGAGGAGGCGGCTGAGAGCGAGGGTGGGTTGTAATACAAATCATTGTTTACTGTAATTTTTCTAATAATAACTTACTCAAGTAACTGCATTTTTTTTTTATAATACTTTTTGGGGCTTGGCCCCCGGTCAAAATATTGGTAATACCTGGTATTGTTTGCTTTTATGCAAACAGTACAATGACCTTTGACTTTCTGGGGGTAGTCTTTAATACATTATTGCTTCCATGTTATGCAAAATTATACCTCAACAATGTATATTAATGAAACTACAAACGCTACCCATCAAAAACAATGCAATTTTTACTATAAAAAATCTTTTCAATTAATATGACTTAAGTATCTGCAAAACCAGCTTTAAGAGCTCTACACACTGCCACTTGAACGAACTCAATATCTTCATTGGTTCAAATGTTACGACATTTTGAATTTTTTCAAACTATAATTGAGTTTTTCTCGATTGCGATTGTGGGCGCTTGGTACCTTGTCGCACTCAGCGCCTCAATTAGTATACTTGTACACCAAATAAATACAATGAATTTATATTAAAAGTTTATCATGTGAGAAGAATCATCATTGTCACACACATAGTATTGTACTCCTACATTCTGATGCCAAGCAGTGTTCTTCCCTTCACAGGAAGGAGACGACCTAATACTGTGACTCAAAAATGTGATGTGTTGACAACACAAGTTCACAAGAGATATCCCCACAGAGGCCACCATAATTTCCTTCCATTTATTCAAAAAATTTAGATTGTTTCCAAAGTATCAAAAAAGCCAAATTCAAGAAAGTTACAGTGATAACATCCTAACATAATCTAAACCAACCTTAGAGGAACCAAACATTCTCAATTTCCAATGGTACAATATGAGAGAAACCAAATAAGCTTCACTTGCCAATGTACTTACTCGATTAACATCTATCAGCAGGTCATTCTTAATGATGTCAATAACCACACTACTGAAATTTAATTTCGTTTCAAAGTCGTTCATAAGAATGTCTTCCAGTGGCACCAAGACTGTGATCCTGGAACCAAGGGTCTGGAGAGCAGTCGAAGAAGCTGGAAGGGCTGCCATGGCTGCTGCAAGTTCCTCTGCTGTCTCCAGGCTTGATTTTAAACTGAACAAGTCTCCAACTGCTGTTAAAAGTCTGTAACACAAAATTAAAAGACAGATCTATGTTAATCTGCATTTCTTTGTCATCATTAAAGTGAACACACACACAAAAAAGCACACATCAATCCATACAACAAAACTACAGTATCATTGAACATTATTCTAAAACTTGTTCAAAACCTTAATACACTAACTCTTTTGAGCTGGTTATTGGCTTACCAGTACAAATTAAAGATTCTCCCAATAATAAACACACTTTACCACAAACGGAAAACTGTCACTTTTTTTTTTATAATAATTTTCACCACTCATCAGTTTATTAGCCATTCGAGCCTGTTCTACCCAGTGTTAATACAGGAGAAAACCGTACTCTGGGAAACCTGTGATGTTTGGTAGGGTCCCATAGGATAACACCCTTCTTACGTGTGCCTGGACCAAGCAAGATTAAAACCCTTGACATAGAGGTGAGAGATAAGCACATTACTGCTGTACTACCAACAACCCCATGGCCTTCTGAGATTATGCCTGTAGACTTCTTCTTGTGGAGGTATGTCAAGGATTATGTTTTCCAGACCCCAGTTGCTGACATTGAAACAATTTGTACAGTTGTGGAAATGTGTTCCTATTCCACCTGTGGTAGCCCGTCTCTCCAAACGGCTCACCTATATATGACCTACAGCAAACCTATCCACCAATCACGTCCGTCATTACACAACCAATACCCATTCATTCATAAACAATAATGCTACTACTGCAACATTGCCATTTGGAGACACGGGTTACCACAGGGGGCGTAGAAACACATTTACGGAACTGTACAAGAATAATCGATGGCATCAGTAAAGTAACAAAGGAACTGCTGATCAACACAGTTGGATGTGTCTTGGTCCTCTAAACGAGTAAGACATTCAGCTACACTTCACATCTATGTTGCGTATATCACCTCACACAGAAAATAGGAAATATCTTGTATATAAAAAAAGTTTTAATAAAGGAGAAAGAGCATCTAGTTGTACAGGTAAGTGATTTAACAGAAAATGTGATCACTGCACACTAAGGTGAGGTGCCTAACAATAGTTCCTGAAGGTGAAGTTGCCTGCCCACTCTAACCTATGGGGTTCTGGCTCTGCCTCTCATGACACCATCTTTATCCATTTATCTACCGAAATGAATCATAAATAGCTGCACCTTCTTGCATGGTCATATTAACACTATTGAGTTTGGGTAGGCGCTCTCCCATGAGACGCTCGGGATCTGGCCTGTTATTCATCTCGCCGCACTTGACTGCACCACACGAGAAATTGTTACTGTATACATAGTGAGCCATAACAAGCTTGCTATTTGAGATAAAAAGGGGAGATTTGTTGCATTAGCATTGTAAATAAATTACCTAAAAGGAATTTTTATGAGTAATCACGATACAAAATAATTACTTCTATACGTAATCGCAAGTAGAAGGCATCAGGAGGCACCACACTATCACCAAGTGGTGCGCTCTCCTTGTACTTTTTACATTTTCTCACCCCTCCACCCTCACCAGCAACACAAGGCAAGGTTAACAACTCTCACAATACCGTTATGAATAAATGATATCATTATGATGCACGAGATATCAGCACAAGCCATGAGAAAATGTGTGGGAAATGTGAGTCAAGGTCATATCCTGGGTCCTTTAAGCACAAAATGGAGACTGGTGTGGTAACCTTGAGTGCAGTCTACATAGTGTCAGATTGCACCAACGTTACCAAATGTGTGTCTTGTGTATCTAGTGTTCATACGTAAACATAAACTTATTTTATTTTAATTTTTTACTTCATACGAAATTTTTACTTCATACGAAAAATTGAGTATGAAAACCCTGTAGCGATAATTTATACCATACAGTAGGGTCAGGATATATACCGACTTTATACCTGTATAAAGATTTTTTTATATCACAACTACCAAAATTATCAACATTTTCCAATATATGTACTTATAAATTTATTTACAGTAAACTCACAACTTATGTGGGGTTATGTTCCTGGGACCTCACATAAAGCCAAAAACCGTATAAAGTCAGAAACACTCCTAAACATCCCCTAAATGGGCCAAAAATACAAGTTGAAATTTGTTTTCTCTTGCGCAAAATATGTGATTTCTATATTCAAATTATTTGTTGTCTTGCAAGGATTCCAGCAATGCAATTTATATTTGGCTAACTTTAGACTGTGTCATTTTATGACAAGTTTAGTCACTTTTATTAGCCTCCAGAACCTAACCCTATTTCCCCATTAAAAACATGTAATTATATATCGCAATTTAGTACATAGCAAACATCCTTGGACCCTATCTCGTGATATATCCCGACCCTACTGTAAGCAACTTTGCATATGAAAACCCCCAAATGTTAATTCTACTATAGTAGCTACAAATGACTATCTTATTCAATGTGAAAAATAAACACTGCACTATATCTCAATACTGTACTCAGCATTACGCTTCCTACTCCCAAAATTTAATGTACATGTACAAGTAATATCTCCGTTAGCCAGAATCCCTCAAACTCGGAACTCTCCAATAGAGAATTGAAATTTGCTCAGAATTATCCGTAAAATTATCTAAATCCCGGGTTTGGGAACAAATTCCAAGGTTGAAGATCATGAGCATTTTCAGAAAAAAAAGCTGGAAAATCTGTCAAAATTTTTATTTCTGGGTCTGGGAGCAAATATCGATTAGGAAATAACGCGCAAATAACGGAAAATCTAAGAAAATTGCGAGAAAATCACTCCAAACCTTTCTGCTCAAGGCCTGGGGACAAGGGTTCCTGGTGTTATGAAAGATTGTATCATGTTTAGCCACATCCTCACATGTTGGTGCGCGGGTGGGAAGACCAACCACTTGGGTAATGCTGGATTTTTCTGCTCCGGGTCTATTTTTAATTACTGTACAAATATAAATATTTCTTTAAATGTGTTGTACATACAATACTAAAAAAGTAAAAAAATACAGTCATAAATCAATGTACAGTATACGTAGTCTCGTTTTACGTGGATTTTGTTTATGCGGCACCTTGCCAGAATGACAATTTTAAGTTACGCGGTTCTTTCCATCATTTACGCGGGAAGCGTTGTGGGGAGGGTGTGCATTAGGTCGCTCTTAAGTTATCGCTGATGTCATAAGACGTATCGGACTGCGATTGGACCACGCATCCTTACCTCCCTCCGCCGCTAGCTGTGATTGGTCTAATGTAACATGACGTGCCCTGCCAACAGAGGGAAGAAGTCGCTGACCTAGCCGGGCCTATCTCATTGTTCTCAGTCTCCACGTATACAGTTCTCTCTTGTGCCCGCTATTCCCCTCACAATGGCTTCCGCTGGACCCCCACCACCCCCGAGAAACCTTGAACTACCTGGACCAAGCCATGGTTATGTGAAGGAAGTCATTGAGTTGGCGGAGAAAATCAAGCTCATCTTTGACAAAGACACAGTCAAGCATCTGTATGAAGTGTCTAATAATCTTCTGTCGAAAATTATGGAGCCATATGTCCAGATGTATCACGACAACATCAATGCTAGTCATCAACGTAGTATTACGGACTTCTTCGCCCGCAACCCACCACAACCACAGCCAGCCCAAGTCAGTGATAGTGAGGATATGGACTTTGAGGGGTTTGTCAGGGAGGCCCTGCAAACCTCTGTGAATAGTGATAGTGATTCACTGGAGGGCCGCTAATCTGCCCTCTGCCTCGGAACCAGCCGCCATCCCCGTATGCCGACCCATCTCTTCTACTAACGTAAGTGTTAAAAACCTTTATATTTGTACAGTAGTGTAGTTTTTTATTTAGATATTATGTGTGTGTGCATACCATCATAAAATTATGATGTTATTTTTACTACAAGGTACGTATTGTGTCGGAAAAAGTGGAGTTTGGGAGTCGGCCCAGTCTCTATTTAAATTAATCTCATGTGTTATGTTATTTCATTTACGCGCTTCTCGTTTTACGTGGACCTCCACGGGTTCAATTGACCGCGTAAATGGAGACTATACTGTTGAGTAATTCCAAGCTGAGCTAACGAGGCAAAGGGTGAGGTGAAGGACTCAGGTGGCGAGGTGACGGAGTTGATTACTGCAATTTTTATGTCTAGTGCAAACTATGGGATGTTTATGTACTCAAATTAATCACTATCTTGCAGAATTCAGCAATACAAGTTATATTCTGCTAAGAAATGTTCTGGGGAAGTGGGCTAGTGTCCGTCTGTGCAAGTCGTCTGGTTAGCCGGAAATCTCTCATCCCGGAAGTGCTCTGCTCCAAGTGTTCTGGCTAACAGGGACATCACTGTACTGAAGTTGCCCCATGAAAGACTTTGATTCACATATACAGTCAACCCTCACTTTATGCGGTCCCACATTCCGCGTTTCCACGTTTACGCGGTACCCTGCCGGAACCCGGGATGCTCACATTCCGTGGTGTGTGGCTTACTTGCTAAATCAAGAGTGTCAACTTCGGCGCTATCTTGGTCGCCCCTCCCGCCTGCTCCGCCTCTCCGCCTGGGCAAGCAGCGGCCAGGATTCTTTGCCAGTGCATGTCTCTGTTGCGTTATCAGTGGCGTCATATGATGTATCGGACTGTGATTGGCCATGCATCCCTACACTCCCTCGCTGCCCCAGCATAATTGGTTTAAAATGTTATAGCGTGTCCACCCGAAGGGGAGGGAGGGAGAAGGAGGAGGAGGAGGAGGAAAGGCGGCCAGCTTGACCTAGCAGCAGTTTCATCCTCCAGGCCACACCGTTATGTCGACCATCCATTGTTCTGTAAAATGACTTCATAGGCCCACCGCCCCCAGAGAGAAACCTTTCCTTGCCTGGACCCAGCCGCCTAAGCCAAAGAGACACGGCGTTCGTAGCCTCTGAGGTGAAATTAAGATCATCCAAAGAGTTAGGAGAAAGGAACAAGACAGGTTGATTTAGTGGCAGCCAACATATAGATAATGAGCGAATCTCTGATCTGGACGGTAAAGAGGATGCAGCCAAGATAAAGACACATGAACATCACAAAAGGTCTACAGGTGCTTCTATGATCAAGTATTTCCACAACCAGGTGCTTCTCAGGACGGAAAAATTGCTTGTGAGCTACTTGGTGCGTCGGGCCAATTTCGGCGGTGGACCTGGCAGCTCTGTTAAGAATGCCTTGCGTGAACTGTATGCTGCAGTGTCACGAAAGATAGAATTACAGAGCCCAAACCTTTAATGCTTCCTCTCGGAAGTGGTTACAGAGGGTTTAAGATGAGGAACAAGATCACCAATATCAACATTGGTGATGAAGAAACTAGTGCTGACCGTGTTCGCAGCTAGGGAATTTCCTCCGTTTTTTCACGTGAGATTATGGAGGAAGGACAGTACACCGACGATCAGGTGTTTAACATGGACGAATCTGGTCTTTTTGGAAAAAGCTACCTTCAAGACCTTCGTTGTGAAGAATGCCGCAACAAGATTTGGGGCGGAAGATGCAGAAGGCGCATCACCGTCCTGTTTACCACCAATGCCTCCAGTGCCTGTAAGCTCAAATTGCTCGGTGATCCACACAGCCCGCCAAGCCACCGCCTACAAGAACATGGACATGACCAAGCTAAATGTCACTGGCTGACCCCATACGTAAAGGCGTGGATTCTCTACACTATCCCTCTCCTGGTTTTGATGACTATTTCTGTTCCCGATGTAAAGAAATTCTGCTTGAGCAGCAGAATGTATAAATTCAAAAGAATTTTGTTGCTGGTGAGACAACGCACCAGGACACTAGCTACTGTTAGATCGTCACCCCAGCGGAAAAGTGGTCTTCCTTTCCTCCCAGCACTACATCTATAGCCTGGCCATGGACCAGAGTTGTCTGTAATGTAAAAAGCTGCATTCTCAACTAAAAAAATTCAAGATCCTGAACGACTACACCAACACCAGGAAGAGTTAAATAGCCTGGGTGATACCACCACGACAACAAGAAGCGAAGAAGATGAGGATCAACAGTTGGCACAGCAAAAATACTGTTCAAACAATTCTGGAGAATATTCAACATCAAAGAAACTGTGGACTTCTTGGTGGAGTCATGGGATCAGCTGTCTGTGCTACAATTCTCGTCACGCATGGAGACATGTTGCATGGAATACCAGGTGAGAGGAGGAGTCAATCTGTGACTGGTGAGTTCAGACTGTTGCAGTTGCAGTGGACCTTGCCAGAGAAGCTGCGCAGTGTTACAGCTGCGAGCTTCTCGAGACCCTGTGGCGACATCTGGAGGTGATAAGGGATCCTGATGTGACTACCGACGAGATGGTAGATGATGATGACGCGTCAGTGAAGAGGCAGGTGGTCGTCATCCCAAGAAAGAACACCGCTTATCCCATAGTAATGGGGTGCCATCCGAGGTGTATCGAGAAAATCAAAGCTCCTCCTTTCAAAACTGACCTAGCGCCAAACAGGTATGAAATCTTCACTACCCAGCTGTTGCAGACTATGGAGCCCTGCTTCAGGTTTATCCGACAATATAAACACAGCCGTCAGCAAAGCATAACAGAGTTCCTGCCTGCAACCCCACCACAGCCAGCCCCAAAGCCAGTGATAGTGACAGAGGTAGAGCGTGAAGATGACTTTGAGGATTTGTCGGGAGGCCCGACAAGTGTGGATGACAGTAGTGGTGACGTGACTCACCTGAGACCAGTAGCCCTGCCTCTGCCTCAGAACCAGCCTCCATCATTAATGCCGGCCATCTCTTCTACTAGCAGTAAGAGTGTTAAACCTGACTTTTAGTTTTCCTAGCCTAGCCTTTATTTTTTCCCTAACTTAACCTTTATTTTTCCCTAACCTAACCCCTCTTCTATATTAATTGTGTGTGCATACCATCATAAAGTTAAGATAAATTTTTACTACAACATAGTTGTGTGTCGTCAAAAAGTGGGTTGAAATTATTTCGGTCTCTGCTTCAGTTAATCCCACTTATGTTATATTTGTTCACTGCAGCGTTTCCTCCTTTCCGCAGTACCTATGGTTGTATTATCAGCAAAAGTGAGGGTTGATTATAATAAAGACTCCTAAAAAAAGTCTAATAATTGACAGATAAAAGTCACAGGAGTAAAAAGGAAAAAAACAGGCAACAAAATAAACATGATCATTATATCACTAACCCAAGGAACTGAGCAAGAGTAGTGGAGTTGGGCAGGTGTGAGGCAGGTGAGGAAGTGCTGCCGAGCTGTTTCATCTTGTATATACTGTGTTACTATAGCTTTCACCTGAGGAAAAGTTTGTATAAAATAAAAATCACATATTATAAAGAATAATAATAACATTAAAGCACATAATTATTAGTAATTAAATTGCTTTTCAATTCAGTTTCTAAAAGATTTAAAGGTGGACAAAGCCAAACCTCTATACTGTACTGTATAATATGATCAACACTCTTTACAAGTTTCCTTCATCAATATGCTTCTCTTAATGTGTTCCCTACCACTCTTGATCTTTCATAACTTATTTTCAGAATACTTACGATGTAAAACACAAAATGTTATTACTGTACTGTATATATTACAGTAGAGTTTGAATATTTCACAATAATTGACATCAAGCCCACTGTAGAAGAGTGAATTTTGTGGAATAGTGCACACATGTCCCACAACCCATCAGCCAACCACTGTGAATAGTTTACTATTGTATGTATGTATGTAACAATGACAAAACCTTAAGTACCATCCTGTATTGTAAGACACACCAGATGAACCATAAGTCTAGTTCCTGTACCTTCAGTGGTGTACCAGGTGATGTCTAACTTTGTTACTAATCACTGTACATGTGTTCTGCTTGAGTAAGTTAGTTCAGATCCAGCATGAATTATTTATCACTTATTCAGTGTGTTTTCCTTGTGTGTGTGTGTGTATGGGAAATCAAGCATAAAATAATTCCCTCTTGATAAAAGTAATTCCATTACTACTTATAAACCTTATGCACATCATTGTAAAATATCCAAAAATGCCGACTGTACTGTACTGTATTCTGAAGTGTGTAATACTGAGACTCCACTGTATCTAGTAACATCTAAAATAAGTTAAGTCTATAACTAAATAATTTTATAATAAAGAAATTTAAGAATAAATTTAGTTTACAAATTTATACACAGAGAAAAAGGAGAAGTACTGTCTTAGGGGTCTGGTATTATATGTCGATGTATTCCAGAGAAATGCAACTTATAGTGAAATGTTTTAATGAAGAATTTGAGGAATTACCCCCATAATGCAATTAGGGATAAATGCATTCCACCATGTACATAATACCCCATGAAAGCTTAAGATGTGTTCCGAGAGAGAGCTAAGAAATCAGTTTACAATGGGGTCATTATAACATACCGTACTGTATTGTATATTTATATGGAAATATATATTCTGACAACATTATTTGTTGTCTGTAGTAATGCAGCACACGAAGTCGTTATACATTGTCCCGAAAAGTTGTTTCATATGTACTGGTTAATAAATAAACCAGGGTATACACAGGTTCATAATACACTGCAGTAATACCCGCCACGCTGTCCTGCTTACATCGCTTACATTTATGCACCCTGCCAGAACCGAATTCACCATGTGCATCTACTCATACAGTTAATTCCCACTTAACGCTGTCAATTGAACCCAGAGGGTCCCGTGTTAAGTGAAATCACAAGTAGTGAACAAGAACATATGGAGACCTAATAGAAAACGCCCGCACTTCAAACTCCACTTTTGAAGGCACATACCATGTTGTAGTAAAAATAACATCTTAATTTTATGATGGTACATGCACACAATTAATACTTAAGAGAAATAGAGAAATACAGTCATGTTAATGTCCATCCAAATAATGGACTCAACTCCTCCCCTCTCACACACTACACTGCTTGGTAGAAACCACTAAATTTTAATAAATAATACCTCAAACTAAAGTTAGGATAATACAATTGACATTGCTGGATTCTCAGAAGACCAGGAATATTTTTGAATATAAATGTCATATATTTTGCACAAAGATAACATAGCTACTCTAGAGAAGAAAATTTTTTATCTAAAAATTGTATGTTTAATGCAAAATATATGATGTTTATATTCAAAATGATCACCAAATTATAAGAATTCCAGCAATGTAAATTATATTCTGACCGGGTAATTTGTATGAATTTTATGAGCTAAAACAAATATCTTCAGTTAATAAAAAAAAAATAATTCTTCACGGGGTAACAGATGGTCGGTTGGTCGGTCCCTCCCTCCCCCCCACCCCCCACCCCCCACCAACCGTCCCAAGGAGATGTGTGGGATAACCACTAAATTTTAATAAATAATACCTCAAACTAAAGTTAGGATAATATAATTGACATTGCTGGATTCCTTGTAAGACCAGGAATATTTTGAATATAAATGTCATATATTTTGCTCAAAAGATAACATAGTTACCTAGAGAAAAATTTTTATCTAAAAATTGTATGTTTAATGCAAAATATATGTTGTTTATATTCAAAATGATCACCAAATTATAATAATTCCAGCAATGTAAATTATATTCTGGCCGGGTAATTTGTATGAATTTTATGAGCTAAAACAGGCAGTCAGGCAGGGTGGCGGGTGGGGCAAATCTTAAAATAGCGTCTCGAGCCGGACACTCACCGCGTATATGTGGAAAAAATCCGTGTTAAGTGAAAGTTCAGTTTGACAGGGCAATCACAGATATGATAAAACGCTAAGTGAAACCAAGCGGTATTACTGCTGTATAATGTAGGGTGAAGTATAATCTTTTATTTACTCATAAAATTCATACAAATTACCCGGCCAGAATATAATTTACATTGCTGGAATTCTTACAATATGATGATCATTTTGAATATAAACATCATGGATTTTGCATTAGACATACAAATTTTAGATCTAACGTAAGAATTTTGTTTACACAGAGCAAATATGTTATCTTTTGTGCAAAATATATGACGTGTATATTCAAAATATTCCTGGTCTTGCAAGGAGTCCAGCAATGTCAATTATATTATCCTAACTTTAGTCTGAGGTATTATTTATTACTATACCTTAAAATCTAGTGTTTCACCCAAACATTTCTTAAAGAGGGAGGAGCCAGCGCAGCCGCGGGAAGAGAGGGGGTGGAAGTTAGTCCATTATTTGAATGGACATTAACCTGGTGACTGTATTTCTCTTAAATATTAATTTTGTGTGCATACCATCATAAAATTAAGATGTTATTTTTACTACAACATAGGTATTGTGTCGGTATTGTGTCAGAAAAAGTGGAGTTTAGGAGTACGCCCAGTATCTATTCCAATTAATCCCATATGTTCTGTTATTCCATTTACGCGTTTCTCGTTTTACGCGGACCTCCGCGGGTTCAATTGACCGCGTAAATTGGGGTATTACTGTACAATATTAAGTGGTGATAAATACACTATTAATTAATAAGTACTGAAGACATGTTGTAATAAGCAAGATGACATGGTGAAGGATGGTGTTGGCAATCAACTGTTAGCGCTATGTAAATAAAGCATGGGTCGAGTTTGTTTTTCTCGGGAAAATTTATTAATTTCCGGTCACGTTTTATTGATCCGGCACCAAATGAACCTAAATAAAAGGGAATTATGGTGAAATTGCACGCTTTTGTTACAAAATAAAGGGATTGTAGGCTGACGGGCACAGGAGGCGAGATGTCTTCTCAGTCCAGTCCCAGCACTCCCTCCCTCCTCCTCTCCCCAGCCATGTATCCAGACATAGTTTTTCTTTTCTATTCTTTTCATTCCATTTCTTTACATGCAAACCCTCCATTGTATAAGAACTGAATAAGGTTTTCCAAACTTTCATTTTTTGGTGTTGGAACACTTGTGACTTAAATGTCCGCGGTGAGGTATACAGTGACTCCTGGTGTGTTGCCATACTACTCTCAGATACACTCCATCTCCCACACAGAGTATACCCCTACTCCTGGTGTGTTGCCATACTACTCTCAGGTACACTCCATCACCCACACAGAGTATACCCCTACTCCTGGTGTGTTGCCATACTACTCTCAGATACACTCCATCTCCCACACAGAGTATACCCCTACTCCTGGTGTGTTGCCATACTACTCTCAGATACACTCCATCTCCCACACAGAGTATACCCCTACTCCTGGTGTGTTGCCATACTACTCTCAGGTACACTCCATCACCCACACAGAGTATACCCCTACTCTGTACTCTCTCAATTTCTATTTTACATTTTTATATTACTGTACAGTAGTATACTATAGTATTTTATTTATTCATCAAGCACACTAGCACACTGAGATGAGTTTTCTGCAAATTCTGTGATATCTTACATTTAACAATGGCATTAGTGCGCAGTCATGTGGGGAGTGACCGACATATTTTGGCATGGTAGAAGCTTAACAATTGTATGGCATTTGTGTTGCTTTTTATGGTTAGTTTTACATTATATTATATTAGATATTTTTTATGCTACTGCACTTATGCATCATATTCCGATACACACATAATTAATATAAAACAGTGGATGATGCAGACAACATACAATATATGTGAAACAAATGACAAAATGAAAATTTCTTCCTATATTTGTTAGTGATGTATATGTAAAATGATGCACATCTGTACAACATATAACGAGGACCCCTGTACTGCATTACAACACTTAAATAAGACTTTGCAATATGACAATGTGAGTGATTTAGCCTTGCTTGTATTTACCCAACAATAAAAACATCTCATAAATTATAAAACTTACTAAATACGACACAGTATATTGTTTATTATGCCAGCAGATCTTACCTGTTGACTCAAGTTTGCAAAATGGTCAAAGACAATATCACAGCTGAGGGTCTGGTTCTTTACCTCGTCATCAGTCATCATCTGGAAAGGAAATGAACACATAATTTGAAACATCTCATAAAATATCTAATAACAAAAAATAATATAATTTAATACTGTGCTCTCAAAGACTACAGTTATTTTCTCCTACACAATACAGAAGTTATCTAATCCAGAAATTTAATCAACAAAATAGTCAACTCTAAGGTGATGAGAAATAATGTTACCAAATCCATCAATAATAAATCCACTTCCAGATATTTGATCCACTTACACTTCCCCAATTTAATCTCTGATATAAGAAACATTTGTATATCTCTAAATCCACCACTTAACTCACACTCACTGTAAACTAATTTATTAGTACTGTACAGTACAGTACAGTACAGTACATGCAACTGTCAACTTTTTAGGTGATATTTTTAGCATTTCTTCAATATCATCCAAAGTAGAGAAGCAAGACCTAGAAACTTGTACAGTACAGTATATCTCTCCTTCCATTTTGTTTGCCTCTTTCTTACTGCCTCATTGTCATCACAATCATCATTATTATTATCATCATTATTACTACCATCATCATTATCATCATCATCCTCACCATCATTAACATTATCATTTATCTTACAGTGGTCCCTCGGTTAACGAACACAATTCGTTCCAGAAGGTCGTTCGTTAACCGAAACCATTGTTTCAATGGGATATTGGGTAATTGGTTCCAGCTCACAGAAAAGTATATACAAAGTAAAGCCAAAAATGCATAAAGTCAGAAACACTCCTAAAATTCCCCTAAATCGCCTTAAATCACTATATTGTACATATACACTAGAAGGCTTAAATCACTACTGTAATGTGATACAGGTGATTAATTTTATCTCTTGTGCAAAATATATGATGTTTATATTCAAATTATTCCGTCTTGCAAGGATTTCAGTAATGCAAATTATATTATCCTAACTTAAGTCTGAGATATTATATAAAATAAACACCTTAAAGCCTAAGCAAAACACGAATCTTTTGTCTGGGAAGGCAAGGAGGGAGGTAGCCAGCGAGCATGGGAAGAGGGGGGGAGCGGGAGGTGAGGTGACAGAGTGTCTGGTGAAGTATAATTTGTTTATTTATTTGAAATTTTTGTTTTTAGCTCATAAAATTCATAGAAATTAGCCAGCCAGAATATAATTTACATTGCAGGAATTCTTATAAGATAGTGATTAATTTGAATATAAACAAGCTAAAATTTGCATTAGACATACAAATTTTAGATCTAATTTAAGAATTTTATTAGGGAGAGCAAAAATTTTATCTTTCGTGCAAAATTTATGAAGTTTATAATCAAATTATTCCCTGTCTTGCAAGGATTTCAGCAATGCAAATTATATTATCCTAACTTTAGTCTGAGGTATTATGTATTTTTAAACCTGTAAACCTAGTCTCTTTCCCCAAACGTTTCTCAGGAAGGTGGGGGGTAGGGAGGGAGGGGTGACAGTGACATGTTTGACAGTTGGCGCCTGTGGTGTGAAGTATTTAATTGTTAATTTATGTCCTCTAGATTGAGTTTTTGTTTTTTGCTTATAAAATGTAATAGAAGTGACTGGGGTGAATTTAATTTGCATTGCTGGAATTCTTATAAGATAGTGATTAGTTTGAATGTAATCATAGAAGAGATCACTGAATTGGCTGAGGACCTCCTCAGCTTATCAGCTGATGTTCAAAACAAAATGTGATTTTCGTAAGGATTTCGTTAATCAAAATTTTTTCGTTAACCGAATTGAAGATTCTTATGGAAGGTAATTCGTGAACCAAAATTTTGTTAACTGAGGCGTTCGATAACCGAGGGACCACTGTATTTACCTATTTTGAAGCTCAGTACTGTTTTTGAGTCCACAGCTTGGGCTGGTAGACCATTCCATAGTTTTACCAGCCACTGCATAAAAAAGTTCAGTATTAACTTTTATTCATTCTGCATGATAGCTTGGCGAGCTTGTAGTTATGTCCCCTCATATTGGTGGTGCATGACATCACAAGAAATATCCCAGGGTAATGTTTTTCATCCTTTTCAGAATTTTTGTATGTTTCAATGAAACTTGCCCCATTGTGCCTTGTCTGAAGGATTGTTAGTCCCAAGGACAGTCTACTCTCGTTAGCCGGAATCTTTGATCCCCGGAACTCTCCAATAGCCGGATATATTTTTGAGCCTTCCGAGAAATATCTCTCCATTTTGGGGATGGGAACATGTTCCCAATATGAATTCATGCAAATTAACAGAAAATTACAAGAAAATCTGTGCGTCCTGGGCACAGGAACTAATTTTCTGGGAGTTCCGAGAGATTGCATCTGGCTCCAATGTGGGGATGCTTGCCTGGTGCGTGAGTGGGCTAGTTGCTTGGGTAATTTAGGTTGCAGGCTTGTGCGCTGCGATTAGCTAATATTGTCATGTGACTGTTTGGGATTCCCTCAAACCCTAGCATCATGATACGCTTATTTCTTAGTCTGCTGCTACTGTACAAGGTTATTTCCTCGCTTGTTGCAGTTTTTGTGTACATGACATAAACAGTGATTTGACATAAACATTCATTACAGTGTATATTACTGCAAATTTACATTCTGTAAGTGTGAGCACAATATGTACGATACTGTGCATAGCAGAGTGGACATTACATACTGTACCATAGTGTGTAATATTTGTGTGCACTATACTGTAAATTTACTGCACGTGTACACTTCCAAAAACTACAGAAAAAATTGAGTCACCAAGGGGTTGAGGAGAAGCCCATTGAAAAGACTGTCCATAAAGGAAAAATTAGACATTTTCAATAAACTCAAAAAGAATGTCTCGGTGAAAGTGTTGACGGAGGAGTATGGTGTGGGTATGTCGACCATCTACGATGTAAAATATGCCAAGAAAAAATTGAAAGGGCCAGAACAGAAAGCTACACCAGGCACAGGTGAGGAAGGTAGCCTCACCCATGTTCGTATGGGTACCCTGAAGTATGAAAGTGGATGCTGTGGTGTATGACTGGTACAAGCAGCAATGAGCCAGTAGTGTTTTCACTCATGGTAATGAGCTCTGTCATGCTGCAAAGCAACTTGTTATGCTGCTAGATATGCTTGACTTCCTTGGGAGCATTGAGTGGCTCTTATAAATTCTACAGGAGGCACGGGATTAGCAACAGACAAGTGGTTGATGAGAGTACTAATGCTGATATGGCGAGTATCCAGCCACTCAAAGAGGAGCTGCACATCAACAAGTGCAAAATGTACAAACATTTGAGACAGGCCTCAAATGGAAGTCTCTGCCTAACAACACCGTAGCATCCCAGCGAGAGAGCAGGACCCCTGAACTCTAGGCCAGCAAGCACCATGTGCCAATGCTGCTGGAACCCACAAAATTAAATCCATGGTGATGGGAAATGCAGAGGCCTAGATTGCTGTGTTGTCCTGGTGTGGCAACAAAGAGGCATGGTTCACCCAGGAAATACTTAAAGGCTGATTCCACCATGTCTTCTTCCCGTCAGTCCCACAATTCCAGATGACAAATCATGGCATCCCCAGGCAAGAGATCAAGGCCTTGCTCATCCTTATCAATGCACTACCCGCCCTCAGGATGACTTAAAAAGTGTTGGTGGGAGCATCCGAGTGAAGTTTTTACCGCCCAACACTAACACCCTGTACATCACTCATACAGCCTATGGACCAAGGTGTCATTCTGGCCTGCAAACAACACCACCAACATCAACTTCATCACCATCATCATCATCATCATCATCATCATCATCATCATCATCATCATCACCAGCACCACAATCATAAACATCATCACCACCATCATAAACATCACCACCACCATCCTAAACATCACCACCATCATAAACATCACCACCATTATCAACATCATAAACATCACCAGCACCATCATCAACACAAACATTATCACCACCATAAACATCACCACCATCCTAAACAATACCACCATCATAAACATCACCACCATCATTAATATAATACGGTAAAACCCCGCTTTACGAGGTTTCACTTTACGCGTTTCCACGTTTACACGGTACCCTGCCGAACACGGAATGCTCACTTTACGCGGTGTGTGTACTCTTTTACGCGGAGAGCAGCGTGGGCAGGGTGCGCACAAAGTCGCCCAGTCATCAAAACATTACCGAGTTCTTCACCCGCCACCCACCACAGCCAGCCCAAGTCAGTCATAGTGATAATGATAGTGAGGATATGGACTTATATGGACTTTGAGGGGTTTGACAAAGAGGCCCTGCAAGCCTCTGTGGTGGATAGTGATACAATTGATACAGGTGATGGCCAATAATCTGCCCTCTGCCTCGGAACCAACCCCCCATCCCCGTGTGCCCAGCCATCTTTTCTACTAATGTAAGTGTTAAAAAACCTAATATTATTGATATTTCTCTTAATTATTAATTGTGTGTGCATACCATCATAAAATTAAGAAGTTATTTTTACTACAACGTAGGTATTGTGTCTGAAAAAGTGGAGTTTGGGGGCTGGCCTGGTCTCTATTTCAATTAATCCCATATGTTATGTTATTCACTTTAAGCGTTTCTCGCTTTACGCGGGCCGCCGTGGGTTTAATTGACCGCGTAAAGTGAGGGTTCACTGTAAACATCCCATCACCACCACCATCAACATCACCACCCACACCATTTTCCACACCTGTATGGGTCATTAAACTATGGTGACCTAACACACCCTTAGCACAATCTTGTATTCAACTGGGAAGCAGTTTATCCTCATCCTGACAAATTCTCACTAAACTTTGGACAGCACTCACCAGATTCCCAGGTTCAGTACTTCCTCCATTGCTCTTCTATCTACTTAATCATATATTTTTGTTCTAGATTTATTACACAAAAAGTCTTCCTCTTCTCTAAAAACTCCATATTCTTAATGCAAACACTTGATCCATACATCTCTCTCTTTTCTCCCAAACCAAACTGCTCATCCTCTAATACACTTTGTTTCTGTTCAAATTCTCTCAATAGCACCTCTACCATATCCTGTACTGTACTGTACTGTATACCCAACAGAGATAGTACCTCTATACTGTAGTTTCTACACTTACTTGTTTAATATCATTCTCCCAATCAAAATCTTGTAAAAGTTTCAACAGTGTATGTGTTAAGTTCAGTTTAGAAATACCACAGGTGAGATCCACATAACCATCCCACTGGTCCAGATGCTTCTCAGTAAAGCTGAGCCAGGATGCCACCTGCTGAAGAGGACCCTCAAATTCCTCTCTTGATAAGGAGTAATAACAGGCTGGTGTTTTCCTGTAAAGTGATTCTAAGTATAAAATAGTGCTGACAGATTTGTACATTGTTTAATATTTCATAGAAAGTAATATAAAAATTATCATTAAACTTTTACTTGCTCTCCTTATCAAACTTGATCTACTTTACCAGCAATAATATTTTTCTTACTACAAAATCATACAAATGGAGGACAGACCCTGAAATTCCATTACAGTACCATACATGGCCACGTCTGGACTAAGCAACCTGTGTTTTATCCTGCCAAGACTTTGGATTTAAAATTCAGGAAACCCCATGAACATTATTGGCTAAGAATATATTTATCATTTAGTTAAACCTTCTTTTGAAATTATTAACAAATGCCAAATACTGTTTTAAGCTGTCATACACACAAAAAATGAGAACACATATCTGACAGTAACGCCATGTAATAGTTTGAATCTTGAATAAAATATGTTAAAAGATTACCAAGATAAGGTGAAATTTTTTCATCATATGCAAATTAAATATAACACTTACCAGTATATAAGTCACGTTATAATTCCTTTTCATGTTTGTTATATACAGACAGCAACACTGGGCAGAGCCATTACTAAAACATACTTTACTCACACAACACCAAAAACACCCGCCATATTCTGCACAATATTGGAAGCTACAGTCAGCAGGAAATCCACGACAGTCACCGCTGTTTTTGGTGTCATCTCAGCAGGCATTATTGATCCCAATACGTTAAGGGTGACTGTCTTCAACTGTGAGAGCAGGTGAGCGTAGGTCGTGTTCTTCATGGCACCGTGAAGAGCGGCAGCTGTGTCTTCAGGGTCCATTTCTTCCATGAGCATAGACCCCATCTGAAGATGGATATGAGTGAAAAATTATGAATTAACAATAGTCTTTGGAAGTGCAATCTATATTTTCTTTTAATGTTAGTTTACCTACAACTACATCCACACTGACTATAAGATAATAAATAACACACAACTTATGACGAATCATTTAGACATCACAAATACAGTAATGACAAAACACTAAAGGCATAAAACATAACAGAAAGCATGAATACAGTATAACAACACACAGAAGCAACTAACATGAAACCTAAATGTACAGTATTTGCTCAAACTATTTCTTGCTACAGGTTGTACCTCTCTAGTCCGACAACCTCGGGACCTGACCGGTGCCGGACCATGGAAATTCACCCTTTTCCTGGATAGATAGTGACTTGTGCTTACGCTTGGAAGCACTAGCACCACTTCCACTGCTTCGTGGTCTCTTTGAAGATATATTGAAGGGCTAAATGTTGTACAGTAGGTTCTCAAATTTTGGGAGTTTTTAATTCAACATTTTTTTATTTGGACACACAAAAAAAACACTTCGCAATTTAAAATTTTGACGGCGGAAACTCGAATTTCGACGGGTTTGAGCGGCCCGCCAACGTTCAGACATGCACAAATCGTGTAAACAGTGTCATTTCTCTTATGTACAAAAGATTCATTATTGTTTATTACTGAATGTCTTTTTGATTTAATAAACTTTTATGTGTGCAAAATGAACAATACAATTCATTAATAATACGTAAAATAATAAAACACACGAGGAAACGAGACGGGATTGTTTTCGTTGATTACAAAACCAGTGACTGACTGGTTCTACATACTGTATAAAACTGAAGAAAATAAGACCCTGGTTGTAGCTGTAGTAAAATTAATGTAAAAAATTAATATGGTTGTTTTAAGTAATGTTATTTAATGTTAATAAATGGAACAATATAAGTAGCTAACCATTAATGGTTAAGAAAAAAGTGAGCTCACGTATGTAAGTGCGCACATGTGAAAACATATCATCATTACTCTACATAAGAATATGAAAGCAACACTTATTTACTGTTTTTATATATTTTAATTAATGTTTCTGAATTTAAAACAAAAATTCTACCCACCAGTGGTGGTAAAGTTGAAAACATAAGGACAGCCAATGTTGTTGTGTGTGTTTTTACCCGGATGACGTATGCTCAACTCTAGCTGAAGCTGTAGAACATAAGAACTTTTTCTGTGTTGTTTTTATTTTTTATTTGATTTTGTCTGTTATTTTCGTTGGTTTATTAGGATGTTGCTTTATTACAGGTAGTAATTCGCCAAAAAAAGTAGGGTATATAAGGCAAAATTTAGCCAAACATCAAAAGTACCAGACTCAAATTAACTTTCTCCATGGGCAAACTAAAATCGTTCCGGACCACGGGAGTTTACGGACCAAAGAATGCCGGACTAGAGAGGTACAACCTGTATATGTAGAGTAGCTGAAAAGGTCCCAATTCTGATTCCTAGCACTGTACTGTACATATACTGCAGTGTATTTAGCAGCTATCATGTTACTCCAACACCTTGTAGGATATAAATTCACCACAGGGTTGTTGTGCCTCCTAACTATGTACTCATGTTAATATTGAGTGTTACTATTGTACTCAGGCTGGCAAGTAAACCCAGTATCCATTACATGCTGAGAAAATTATCTAACACCTTCATATTAGATCAGTGGTTCCCAAATTGTGGGCGAGAGGTTAGTATGTGAGGGAGGGAGGGAGGGGGGGGCAGAGGCCAAGTGAAAAACATATACTGAATAGACATTCTTTTTTCTTTATTGCTAATTTTCAATAAAATTATGTAACAATGATTATTTTCTTGGAACAGGATGCCTTCCTGAAAAACCCATTGTTGAGCGAAGTGATCACTAAACAAGGGATAACAAGGAATAATATCACAAATAAGTAGCACTCGAGCAGGTGGGGCTGAGCTGTGAGCTATGTTCAGCAATTAGAACACAAATTCACGGACCGCCAGGCAAGAGATGAGGGTCGTGATGCGTATAGTGGGGGGTGAAGGAGGGGGTTTGAGAATTGCAATTAAATGCCAGGTAGCGACGTGGTCCTCCTAATATTACTTATTAAGTAATTATTAGATGTCTTAATTGCCTGTATGTTGGCCTGGTGAATTAGCTAGGAATTAACATACCTAGGTAACATATGCTGAAGTCGCATTCAGAGCTTCAACAAAAATACTGTATTGACAAATCAGTAAATAAAAGCCAAATGAAAGTTTAAAACAATTGCCATTTGCATACACTCCCTGGTTCACCATAGTAACGAAGACCAGCTGGGATGCATCTGAACAGAAAAAAGAGAATAACTTTCTCAGGTTTCTTATGGCATTTTTGCATCCCTATTCAACATGAGCAAGAGAGCAAGTGATGGTAGTGCTGGTTCAAAAGCTAATAGACAGTGTATAAACTTAGCCGAGAAACTAGATGTGTTAAAACGATATGAAAAAGGTGAGAGGTCTGTGGATATTATATGGAGCAAACAATGAACATATTTTCTGAAGTGGATCCATTAACAGAACAAAGCATTAAAATTAATGGACATGAAAAACACATACAACCTCTACAGCTTTATTATTCGAAGGCCTAAACCATCAACTTTAGCTACACCATCAAATTCAGCATCATAAGCAGTTTCATTAACAACTTCAGGTTTAGTAACAGTTTCAATAACAGCTATGACATATTTATGGAAAGCTACAGCTTCAGCAAGAATTGAACCAGCTGAGTAAAAACTCACACAACATCATTGGCTGTCCTTATGTTTTAGACTTTACCACCATTGGTGAGTAGAATTGTTGTTTTACATTCGTAAATATTATTTAAAACATATACAATGGTCCCCCAGGTGACGGTTCGGTTAACGAAATTTCAGTTTACGAATTACCTTCCATAAGAATCTTCAATTAGGTTAACGAACAAAAATTCAATTAACGAAATCCTTACAAACATCACGTTTTGTTGTGAGCATCAGCTGATGGGCTAGTCTGCCTATTCAGTAATTTGTTCTAAGTTTTTGCATTTTTTATATTAAAATTATTAGTCATTTTAACCATATTTAGCACATTGATAATATATGCAGTACAGTACAGGGAAATAGTTCTTTGTGCACCCATCAGTCGCTTGACTCAGCCACCAGGCGTCAGTTGGGCTTTGAAAACAGTGTAGTGAACATCTATTTTGTTGGTGTCTTGAATATTTTTGCATTTTTCAATGAAATTATTGGCCATTCTGAAATTTAGTTAACATGTTGATAATATATAGCACAGTGCAGTGTTGATTTAAATAAAATAATCTTGAATTACACCTAATGAACTTAAAATTTTATTGGTGAAATGATGGCATGGGTCAACTGAAAGGTGATTTCTCCTCCATCCCCAGTTCCTTCTCTTCTCCCTTCTCCTCCCCCACTTCTAATTCCCATCATCATCATCAACCAGGAACCTTCTACATACACACCTCAAAGTAAGTGTACTTTACTGCATTTTTTTTTTACTTTGTATGTACTTTTCGGTGAGCTGGAACCAATTACCCAATATCCCATTGAAACAATGGATTCGGTTAAAAAAATTTCGGTTCACGAACGACCTTCTGGAACGAATTGTGTTCGTTAACCGAGGGACCACTGTATATTAATATTTTGTTCAATCCAGAATGCGATGTCTAGCTTTATTCCTAGGTGTGTAAATGCCTTGTATTAACTCGCCAGGCCAACAAACAGGCATTTAAGACATCTAATAATTACTTAAATACGTAATATTAGGAGGACACGTCGCTACCTGGCTTTTAATTGCAATTTTCAAAACCTCCTCCCACACCCTCCATCACACGCATTGCTACCATCATCTTCTTGCCTGGTGAATCGGCTGTAAATACGCACAAGGAAAGCTCCGCTAATTTGTGTTGTAATAACTGAAATATTATGTGCCACAAGGTTTTACTACAGCTACAACCAGGGTCTTATTTTTTTAGTTTCTTATGTAGAACCATCATCCCGGACTCCCGACTGTTAACACTAACGAAAACAATGGCGTCCCATCTCCTCTTGTGTGACCATATTATTATTCATGTATATTGTATAAGGTGCATTCATAAACATTATTCAAAGAATATAGTTTGCATTTTTCATTAATTTTATTGTTTTGGGGGAAAATAGGGTAAAAAGCCACACAGAAGATATGGAAAGGTCACACTTGGAACGCATCTCATTATTATTGCTTTACATTAATGGTATTAATGATTCACAATACAATGAATCACCTCGCACTGCAATATTGGAGAACACATTACCGTCGTTATTCGAGGCTTTACTTTACCAGGAAAATTTCTCAGAATTTTCCAGAAAATGTGCCCCTGAGAAAATCGTTCCCAAAGCCGTAATTTTCTGGAAAATTCCAGCTTTGGGAACGATTTTCCGTGAAAATTTCAATTCCGGCTATCGGAGAGTTCCGGTTAAGAGGGATTCCGGCTAATGGAGATATTACTTACAGTACTGTAATATTCTGCCCAGTGATATTCAATTGATCTTTTCTTTAAATCAATTAAGCTTTCATTTATCTATACTGTATACAGTACAGTACTAAACAATTACTTCAGTATCAGTCTTTCCAAAGCTGTCTCTTACAACAGGATCTTTCATTCCATCCAGATCATCCATAGTTATATACACAAGAAGTTTTCTATTTGTTCCTTAGTTAAATTTCATTAAATCCTTTTCTACCACAATGATTTTCATTTTCATAAAGTGATGTGTTTACAAAACAAAATGATATATACAGCAAAACCATAAACTTATTAGATCACTCTCACAAACTTTAAAAAGAAAATGACAGTGCAAGGCAAAAATAAAACATTTTAAAACATCAGCAGCAACCACTGAGCCTTACAGCAAAGTCAATCAAGAAAGAGAGGTGTTGATCTGTAATACCAGCATCACTGTTGGCATATTCTTGCCACTCTGACACTGACACCTGGGATAATGTCAACAGCACTGTCACAAGAGTTTCTGGAGGAAGATATTGGCCAGAAAATTCACCCACCACACTGGCCATCACCTCACACCAAGGGGAAGAACTGTTTATTTTCACAGCTAAAGTTCCAAGCATTTCTTGCAGCCAAGATGAACAGGTGAACAACTCCAACTTTGTGTTGGGCATAAATATGAATGCTAAGTTAGCCAAAGTTTGGTAAAAAAAATAATTCTTAAGTAAATACTAAAGACTACTGTAATAAGCTATAGAAAAACAAGTTCTTTTAGTGCAATAAATTATTCTTCAAATACAGGTATACAACTATGAGAATTATCACTGTAGATAGTTCCACACAGTTAGTAGGATGCAGAAGAATGTTAAATTTGTTTCAATAAAACTGTCTTAGTTGAAATCAAATACTGTATGTATCTGTGATGATAAACTACAGTTCAAAGTTTGTTACTTTTCATATTCACAACAACATTGTTCATAAAGTAAGTCAAGACATATTGTACCTAAACTGATCATTCAATAGTTACTGTGTCTTACTGACTAGCTTCTGAAGTACAGTAATTTAAGGTATGTAATTAACCTACTTTACTTTATCCTCACATCTCTGTTATACACTGTTGGCAAGTACTGACACCAGACTGTATCTGTTTATGTGCCAGTGTTGGTCAAGTATGGTCTTCAAAGAGTTCATACTCGGTGCTGTCACAACACTCTTTGGCAGATTGTTCAAGAGTTCACAATTCTCACACCAAAAAAATGTGCCCTGACAATTTTCTGAACTTGTGGCTTCTTCAACCTTAAGCTATGACCCCTAGTGGAGCAGACATCCGCCAGTTCCAGGTATGAACATTTGACTGCGTAATGTTGTCTGAGGTGTTTGTAGACTTCCATTAAGTTATTCTTTGCCCACCTAAAGCATAGAGTATAAGCTTGGCAACTGCAGGCATTACACTCCTTCTGGGTAACTGAGGTGCCATAGTACAGTTAACAGTCTGGTGGCCCTCCTTTGGGTATTTTCAATCAATTGACAATCTCTAGCACATCCTGCTTTGTATGATTCTACACCGACATGACCGCATAACCGCTTATTCAGGGGCAGATCCAGGGGGGTCCTGGGGGTTCTGATCCCAAACTTTTCACCAGAAAATTACAATACCCATGATATTGGTCAGATTTCAAAAAATTTTCAAGGGGGGGGGGGGGCTTACAGCACCCCACCCCCAAAAAACCCTAGCTAGGTGGGTTCGCTGTGTTCTCCATGTTCCCCCACCCACAACTTTTTTGATCCCTTCCCCCTATTGATAATCCTGGAACCACCCATTATTTCTACTTGAGTGACAGAGTTCTGTTTATTCAATCGCATTATATCCAAATTGCATCCACTGCATTCGTGTTATAGAAAATAATTATGTTCCCTTATACATTCATCGTGTTATAACCAATTCATGCTATGAAAACATGTGTCATAGAAGAACTGACTGTGTATGATAACCAGATACAGTATATGATAACTGGACTATGAATGCATACTGTAGTTATCTTGTTTGTTCTCTGGAGCATCATACAAGTCCTCCTGGTAGCCATGAATCCCATATATTTCATAAAAAATTAAATAAAACTTGATCCAATCCTTCTGTTGAGAGGAATACCATCATATCCAGACAAAACACAAGCCGTCTACTCTATTTCTAAATGACAATGTTAAAACCAAGGCACTACAGTATTACAGGTTGACAATCCTTTATCCGAAATCCTTGGGGCCAGAGGCACTTCGGTTTTCGGAATTTTTCGGTTTTCAGAATGTTTTTTTTTTTAATGTGTATTAGCCCACCCGGGCATAGATCACTGACCCACATTGGGGCCTGGAGGTCGAAAATATAATAAAAATAATAATAATAATAATAATAATAATACATAGGTCTAGGTCGTGTTTCTCACTTTTGATCTTTTTTTCATTCTTGTATTTCTTTACTGTATTATTATTTTATTATTACAGTATTATTGTTATTATTATTATTATTAATTTTATTATTATATTTTATTATTATTATTATTATTATTATTATTATTATTATTGTTATTGTAATCATTATTATTTTATTTTGGTGTATTTTTATTATATGCATTACTAAGAATAATTATTATTACAATTAGTATTACATTAGAGCCCCTCAGGCCTGATGTGATCAAAGATCTGTGCTCTGCTAATAATCCTGTTTAAAAAAAAAGTCACTAAAAAAATTATAGAGCTTTTCGGAATTTCGGATAAAGGGTTGTCAACCTGTATTAGTAAATTCTAAAGAATTGTTAGTGTACTGATGGTAGTTTGCTCATGACACCAACCACAGTGACAGTCAAGGAGGCACGGAAGGCCATATGTTTGTTAGTGCACTGATGTTACTCCACGCTCTGCTCACCCACTCCGGGCAGGCTTTAGTTTTATAACATAACGATCCAACATTGATGATTAAAGAGGAAAATATTCTGATTTTTCTATTTAGACCAATTTAATCTCTATTATTTGATCAAGATAAATCAATACAGGAACCATTAAAAATTAATATCAGAATACTCAGGGCCGGATTAAGACCCTTAGAGGCCCTAAGCACTTAAAAGATTTTGGTGCCCCCCCCCCCATATATATGTAATTCAAAATATAAACAATAATAAACCATAAAATAAAATGTTATTTTTCGAAATTAAACAAAATTTACAGTAAGATGGAAAATAATGTTTATTTTTGTATACGTCCACTTTATTTATAGTTGAAAAGTTTTCTCCTACTTTTTTTAATTGCAAAGTCTTTGATCAGATCCTCAAAACTAGTCTTATGTAACACATCTGCTTCTATACTTAGTAGAGATAAGGCATCCAGCCTGCCTTGTTGCATAGTTGTTCTGATGGGATTTTTAATATACTTCAACTTAGAAAATGAACGCTCAGCTGAGCAATTTGTGACCATTAATGTTAAAAATATACGAAAGCCAATATCAACATTTGGAAAGGCACACTCAATATTGTCTTCTACAATCATTTTACAAAGTTCAGCATGACTGAATCTTGTTTTTACATTTTTTGTTGCACTGAACTTATGGCGCACATATAAGTGAAACTGCTGAAGCTCAGCTGAGAAATTAGTGTTGAAATCCTCTGGGTAAGCATCAATCAGCTTTTGACAGCACTGAGAATACCTTTCAATTTCAGTAGATGATGAAGTGGCATTATGTGGCACATCACTTAGAAAAGAAAACCTCTGCTATTTCTTTATATATCTCTCCTCTTCTTCTCATCTCAGTTTCAGGTTTGTCAATAATTGTGTAAAAGGTGGTGATACGAAATTTATCTCTGGCATTCAGATATACTTCTGGTGCATCTCCGTGAGCCTCAGTGGACCATGGGGCAGTTACCAGATCCTAATTTTGTTGTGCTGTATCCCCAAGATTAATGTATATCATTAACTTCTATAATTATTATTTATTATTATTATTGTATATATATGTATGTATTTTTTTCATTTAATGTGTGGGCCTCTTTTTGTGAACCCTGGTTCAGCTGCACCATTTGCAGTTTTGCACCATATGGTCCATGGTCCATGGTAAATCCGGCTATGGAAAATTTCTGTGGTGCCCCCCTTCCCTTGATGCCCTAAGCACGTGCTTATTTTGCTTAATGGTTAATCCAGCCCTGAGAATACTTAAAAAAAATACTGTACTACCTGCAATAACTACAGTGTGTTTATTACTCACAATTGTTGGGAAAGGAGAAAACATGTACAATGAGGTCGTGTATTTAGCGAGTAATATAGACTGGAAAAATTGCGCCAAATTCAAATTCGCCAAATGCAAATAAATAAACTAATGGGAAAAATAACAATATAGACCGGCCCTTCTACATCAACCTCTGATTTTCCCATTTATAACCTCCAAATGATACAAATTTAGCCTTTATTGACCTGATTGTGCTTTCCGGAAACTAGTTTTTAGGCCTTCCTCAAGTAATTTAATCACACGCTGCTTATCCTGCGTCGAGTACTGGGCAAACTCAACTCCCTTATGATAGTCCGGCTTCTCCTTTTCCTTATTTGGCCCCTTAGGTGTGTCTGTCCCACCCCCACCAGCACCAGTAGGACCCCCAGTAGAGGTAGAGGCCATTATCTTGACTCGACAGGTGGTAGCACCACTCAAAAAAGCACACAATAACAGCCCGGGCGGTCGCTAGGATGGCGCGGGCTACAACTTGATAGTTGCGTTCTTGTAAACCTCTTTTACATTCACCACCGGCAATTTGATCACCAGAACACTTCTTGGAAACTTTCTTCTTACCTTGTCTTTCCGTATTCACTGCTAACAGAACAAAATAGGAGAAAATAGCGAAAATCATGAAGTAATTGACAGAGACCGCGCGATTCAACTAATCACATGATGTAAACAGAGAGCGCTTGTGTAAACCGTTACTAGTCCTCACTGCGAAACTTTTTTTTACTTATTCTTTTCATACAGTACTTATGGCTAACAGCTAAATTTGCCCCCCCCCCAAAAAAAATTTTTTTTTGAGAGTATAGCTCCTCCGCGACTTATGATCTACTCGACTTATGACCACCCGCACTTACGACCTGCCTCAGTCGTACCAAAATTTTGTCAAATTACGTATTTTCGAGTCCCAACGTCAGTACACAGACAAAATTTTCGTTTGTTATTCACTTTAAAATGGCTGGCAAGCTTAAAAGTGAGAGTTTTGTGGTGCTAAGAAGAAAAAGAGACACCCATTTTAGATTTTCTATGTATTATTTAAGCATTTTCGACTTAAGACCATTTCGACTTACGACCTGGATTTGGGTCCCTAACCCTGTCGTAAGTCGGGGAGGAGCTGTACCTCTCAAAAAACACTTCACAAACAAAAGACAAGAATCAATTGAACATGTGATGTCGAACGTGAACCGTAAACATTGCATAACCCCACGCCGCGCTTAAAGCGTTGAGGATGGAATCAAAAAATTGAGGATGGAATCGCACTATAGCCAACATTCGTATGCAAAAGTTCGCGTTTTACAAACAGCTTTCCCCTATTCATCAATTGTGTTGCAACCAATTCGTGTTGACAAAACACGCGTTGTAGCAGAAATGACTGTAACTGGTATGAGGGCTGCGACGTCATTCAAGATGGTGGCCAGCATTCAGCTGGCTGGATCTTGCAAAATTCATGATATTTTACGCCAAATATAAGACTTGGTTACATTAGGTAGTGCTCGCGAAATTCAAAAACGCGAAATGAAATCACGCGACATATGAGATCTTACTGTACTGTAAACCCTTGTTATTCATGAGGGATAGGTTCCAAGGAATGGCGTGACTAGGCAAAACCGTGAATAGCAATTTGTAGTACCTTAGTGCACAACTGTATACCTATACCAAACAACAGACCAGCCGTGGCACCACTCATCCCTCCTTTAACTTGTCTAATAATAAAAGTTTCTCTGTCAGGGTCATCACTGACTTTTGCCTTTTACATTTCACTCCACTAGTATCACTAGCACTGACACTCGGCAGTCTTTCAGGGGCCATTTCACACAGAAACACTAAAGTTTTGAGAGTACAACACGAGATGCTGCGTGGGGTGACTCGTTGTGCTGCAGGAAAAGGCTTGGAAGCTAGCCACCATAGTCACCATCTGCTTACCGTGAATCGTCGAATTCACGAATCACAAAACCGAGAATGGGAAGGGTCTACTGCAGTAAACAACTAAGAGATACAGGATGGTGTTTCAATATCTAAACTAGACTGTTAGTACAGTTGACATGACACAAGTTAACACGCTAACAAAACCAGTAGTGACTCACCTGGTTTTGAAGATTAAGTTGTGTCGTCTCCTTCTGGATGTCTTGGACAACATAAGAATAATCTTTCAATAATTGTTTGAACAACTGAGGGTCGAGGAGTCTCTCATACAGGCTGGCACTTCCTGGTGGGTTTAACAACATCCATAATCATTTCTCTGCTCTTTAATTGTTTACACCACATTACACAGTACTGGTGGTTAATTTTCAAGTGAAATAAGCTGGGGCATCTAATTTTTAGTAATCTTTCTTATCCTATACCTAATGTTGCAAAAGTAGCATCATCACCTTATTCAATAACAAAGCTTGGGAGGAAACTGACCAAGATATATAAAATCAACAAGAATAAAATGCTAACTAAAGGCAAAATAATGTTGAACACAAAACATCCTTAAGTAAGAGCAAGAGTGGCAGGACATTGATTTGGAAATTGATCACTTTATTACACCTTGTAGTTAGCTCTTAGCTTACCATCTTTGGTGATGGGTCTGAGGGCTGCGTTGATCTTTATGAGTGCCAGGGCGTAGGTGTGCCTGCTGGCGGGGTTATCGTCCTCAGACATCCACTTCTGAAGGGCCGACATGCCAATGAATATCCCACGAACATACCTGTAACAAAGGGAAGTAGATGTTTGTTTTTATATGGCGAATATAATGATAAAATTTTATACAAGTTAAATGTGAAGACCATATAAAATATGACAAAACATTGGCAATACAAAATGTTTTGTACCACTATGAAAATGTGTCACAAAAGGCTAAAAAAAATCATCTTCCTGCCCATCATATTTTTAATGCAAATAATTACGAAACTAGTTTCTTCTTCCCCCCATATCCTGTCTTTTTATTGATTTTAATAATTTTTTGTTTTTGCTTTTTTTTACTAAACTATTCATTGATTTCCAAAGCATTTTTGGAAAAGGGAAAATCTATTTGTGGTATCCACAGATCTGGTAAAAGCATGAAAGACACTATTGAAAACCAGTGTGAGAAGTATTGAACCATACAGAGTAACTGGGAAAGTCTTGAATACTGTCCTGAGTTCTTAGGTAAAGTGATGCAAGTGTCAGAGTTTGTTGGGAAGAAAGAGACTGATTCACACACAGTAGAACTGTCACATACAAAATGTATTGGATAAAGCCAAAAACTGTTCAACATCTTCCTCAATGGAACAGTAAGAGAGGTGAAAGTATAAGCAATGGACTGAAGTGTATGTTAAGTAATGACCTGGATACAAATGGGGTGAGCCAGCTGCTGATATGTCTTGCTAGATAGGGTATAAGACACTGATTTATAGTTATAAAGACTATTGTAACTTCCACATCAGCTTCTCTGTTGGAGAATATTTTTACTTTTACCTTTATCCTCTTCGTCACTGATTGGCTCGCTAGCCGCTTGGGCGGCCAGTCACATCTCTGTTACGCAGTGTTGGCAAGTACTGGAATACCTTGGTTATTGCAAATGATGTGTTCCTAAAAATCATTGCAAATAATGAATTTGCAAATATCAGGGCTATTTTCCTCATAAGAATCAATGTAATTAAGGTGTGATGCATTCCCAGCCAGCAACTTTCACCACATACAGTAGTTTTCAATATAGTACACTCCTTATTATTTGAGGCTATTAGGGACCAGGGTCATGTGTACAGTAGTAGCAGTAATGTGAGGAATAAATAACAATTATACTAATAAATAAAATAAAAGAAAACATACTGACTGCTCCTTTCTCCTCCTCCCATGATCCATGTGCTCCCTCCTGTGCACATAAGAAATTTTTATTCCCTTTACGTTTTGACCCTGTGATTTTTTTTTTGCACATTCTATATGAACGATTGTGTATGTATTTAATAATAAAAAAATAAATAAAAAATTACATACAGTAGGCTCTCACCAATAACGACTTCCACAATAACGTTTTCGACAATAACGGTAAGTTACAATAGATACCCATTTTCGATAATAACTTCTGTATTCTCTTAAATAACAGAGATTTTGTGGGAAGCGTCCGAGCGCATCAATGATAGCATTTGTTTGCCGCCATGTTGATGATGTAGTTGTCCGCTCCGCCTCATTCTCACACACGCTCCGTGGAATACAGCGCTGCGCCCACGTGTGAGGTTTTCGCTTCTATAACCAGTGGTTGTTAGGGTTGGTGATCAATAATGGCTTCCGCATTTTTGCCTGTGGGGGCTAGGGGAGGTGGTGGAGGGAGTGATTTGCCATCTGAACACCCAGGAACTTTTAAAGTGAATAAGAAAAAAGATCCCAAAGCTAAGAGACAAAGCCACAAGAAGTGTGCCTACTCGGTCAAGGATAAAGAACAGATTGTTGAGCTCAATGAAAGTGGTGCACGGAACATTGATATTGTGAGGAAATTGAACTGTCCTGAGTCTACAGTGCGAAATATTAAGAGGAACTTAGAGGAGACCAAGAAGAGTATTGCGCTGGCTAAAAATATTTCGGTAGTGATGGAAATGCGAGGCGAGCTATGAATGATAAAAGTGATAGAAACAGGTTGTTAGTGATAACAGAGCATTTTCTTGTGAAATGGTTAGCTTGTAGAATGAAAGACAGTGCAAGTGTTAGCGGCCCTCAGATACGGAACAACCATCACACCAAGCACCTCAAAAACTCCCCCAAGCTAAGTGTTATATTACTCAAACTCTTTATTTTGATGATTGAATAACAATTCTTTTTATTTCGGCTAACAAAAACCGTTAAGCAGGGCTTCTAAGGGAAAAAATGGGTGAAATTCTTGTGGCAGCAGCACCAATAAACCCTTTTTACATGTATTTTAATATCACACAAATAACGTTTTCGCTAATAACGGTGTTTTCAGGCACCTATTGGACGTTATTGGTGAGAGCCTACTGTATATCTACCCAAAATTATGAATTGAAAAAAATAATAATGAAGCTCATAGCTTGGCCTGGTAGGGGGAGGCCTGACACTGCACCCCTCCTCTCACTATCTGTGCACTAACTCCCATGGAGTTATCTTACGATAATCATTTCTTTTGTTTTTATTTTTTTCACATTCTGTATGAACGATTATGTGTGCATGTAACAAAGAAAAAAATGGCAAAATTATGTTTATCTACCTGAAATTACATGTTGAGAAATAATAGTAACACAGCTTGGCCTGGTAGGTGGATGTACAGTCTAACTTGGTGACATGCCAAGTCCACACAAACATTAATTTCACACACATACACACCCATGTTCTTAATTTTTTCTTATTTATAGCAACATGCCTTCTCCATGGGTATTATTTTTTTAATTCATTTTGTAAGTAAGTAGGGTAGGCTTTTTGAATATTGAATATAAATGTTAAAATATTAATTGTGAAAAAGCAGGTTTGCGAATATCGAGGTATTCCTGTACTGGACACGTAACGACCAACTATATATGAGTAAATACATCTACGGAACTATGTAATATTATGTATAAATTTATGAATCTTACTTCTGCACAGTAGTTAAATTCCTCATTCCCATCATGTGCGGAGTTTTGATCAAAAAATCTTGTAGCTGCCAGGGATCCACCAAACTAATTTTGTCCATAAAGCGATTTAGGTTTGAGTACACTTTCATCCAGTCAATGGTCTGCAAATATAAGAAACTTTCTGTGAGTCTATAAGATAAAATTCTATTTCTGTTAATACAGTACCTGACCTTAAAAACATAAAAAGTGAGCTGCTCTCTTCAGGATATGATAATAATGTTTGTTAACTCTTACCTATACTGTATATGACTGAGCCACTGTACTGTATATGCCAACCCAAGAAACACACTGCCACACAGCACAAAGTCTCACTGTGTACCTGATAAAGCATCACTCCAGAGAGGTATAAACCCATCATGGCTTTACCTCTTATGGCCACAAATATAAATGATTAGACCTCTACTACAGGTATTGGTGGTTACTGAAGATATCTACGTATATTAGAAAATGCCAACACAGGACAGGACAAAAATCAACATAAGTCTTGATACTCACAACTCCACTCATGATATCTGATGTGTTAAACAATGGCTGGACACCTTTATAAACATCCAGGTAATTGTAGGAGCATAGCATTTTCTGCAAAGCTTTCCAGTCTTCCTCATCAAGTCCTGGGTGAAAGAGGAACTTATCCACTCCATCCCGACACATCTCTCTTCTCACCGCAGATTGAGCCACTCCTGACACTAAACTGTAGTATGCCTGCAACATATTGAAGCTCTTATTAACTGTAACAGTTCTATAAAACCATAAAACTGTATGCATACATGTACGAGACATCTATGAATAATATACATATCTAAACCAACAACAAAATGGATATTTTAATATTTGACACAGTTCTCTGAATAAAACAAATACAGTATCTACAGTATATGCCAGCAATGATGTTGTACAGTGTAGGGCTAACTTGTACAGTCAGACTGACAATACAATACTGTCATCTGTAACTGATTTATATGTTTTTTTTATCTATTTGCGACATCTTCACTTACCCAAGAGGAGAAGTAAATTAACTCTTCTTCGCTTACCATGAGTTTTCTTTACTTCTATTTACTTACCCAGTAAGATCCTCCTCACACAAACTTTATTCTCCACCTTTGGTCTTGTACAATATCTTCCCCTACTCAGCTCCCTCCTCACATAATCTCTTTCAGTGGGTCTTCCCTTGTCTCTTCCAACCACTAGACTGCCCTAAACTTACTTGTTACCTCCCTTTATCTTATTTTATAGTACTGTACTGTACTTTGGTTTCTTTTTTCTTCTTTCTACACAGTACTCTCAAGCCAGCAACTACCTCAATTAATTATGTCAAGGGCTATAATTCTGTCATTACAGTACAGTATAATATTTATTTCAAGGGATGTGAATTTCCTTTTACAGTATACTATAACTATAATCTTATTATACTCCAACGTTTCACTGGTATACAACAGATATGGTTATACTGCTGAGACCATCAATCTCTGTCTCACATGTTGGTTCAATACTGTATTTTGTTTTACATAGTTGCACTCCAGATATTAACTGGGCGTTCAACATTTTCTTATATTGTATGTAGGTTATGTATCTAAGCTACTGTGCCGAGTAGCAACCTTGTATATAAGCTACTGTGCTGAGTAGCATCTATGTATATAATTACGTGGCAACACTGCACGTGTTATGTGGCAGCATTGCCCTGAGGCTGCCATATGGCAAGGCAGTCTCAGTTTGACTCCGTGCCTCGTGCAAGGCACACGCTAGTCACCACTTGTATTTCCACAGATCCTACTCACTGCGCCATGAATGTTCCAAGTGTTCCCTGAAGAAGGCAGTGATGGGTAGGGAAACACCGGGTAACACTGAAGTCCATTTATTAATGGATAGGAGAAATACAAGTAGTGACTAGCGTGTGCCTTGCACGAGGCTCGGAGTCAGACTGAGACTGCCTTGCCATATGGCAGCCTCGGGGCAATGTTGCCACATAACATGTGCAGTGTTGCCACGTAATTATATACATAGATGCTACTCGGCACAGTAGCTTAGATACATAACCTACATTGTATATCAGCTAACTATTACCTCTTCTTTGCACAAAATACCATAGACAAGTACAGGGTGGACCCCGCTAATCTGGGACCTGATAGTCAAGCAGCTTCGATGGTTCGGGACGCAAATAATGAATACTTAATCTTATGGGGAAAATAAACTACTAAATGTAAAACAATATTGTAATGCTATAAAAGTTGTGGACAAATCATTACAGGGGGTCCCCGGGTTACGCTCCTGAGGACGTTCTAAAGTCAGATTTATACGTAAGTAGGAACACATGGTATGTGCATACAGTACTTACAGAACAATGTTTAAAATCCCACTATATCATAGCCTAAGTCTTTATATGCATCTAAAATCAATTAATTTTAGACAAAAGAAGACAGAATGACAAAATACAGTAAATGAAAGTAAAATATAAGTTATTAGGTAAGTAAAATACAGTACAGTAAATTTCAAGTTTAACCTCGTTCGTATCGGCGGGCGGGCATAAGTCGGACGTTCATAAGTCGGGGACCCCCTGTACTAAAAATTTTTTGTCTAGTGCAAACTATGGGATGTTTATACTTAAATTAATAGCTATCTTGCAAGAATTCCAGCAATGGAAGTTATATTCTGCTGAAAGTCAAGCCAGTGACATTTTATAAGCATAAAACTTAAACTCACTGTCCTGTGTAATTTAGTCCAGAGATCCTGATCCCTCCCCCTCCACTGATAACTATGCACCCAGTAATCTCCCCTCCTGACTGTCAACAACTCAACTCACCCTCCCCCCAGACAGAAAGCAATAAGGATTTTAGAGGGTGAAGGTGGTTTTAGGCTTAAAGTTTTTCTCTTCAAAAATGTCACAGATTTAATTTAGCAGAATATAACTTGCATTGCTGGGATCCTTGCAAGATAGCAATTAATTTGAGTATAAACAGCTCATAGTTTGCACAAAAGATAAAATTTTAGTCCTTTAGCTTAGTACATGTACATTTGATTACAAAGTGAGTAGTACAGTACTGTAATATGTAACTCAAAATTGTGGCTTTTTCACAAGGAAAAGTCTGTATAACAAACCCCAGTGGTCAGGATATTATGACATTGAATGTTAGAGTATTTCAAATAAATTCTTTGTTTAGTTCTGTACATAAATGCGAATTCGAATATACAGTACAGTGAATCCGCTTTATAGCGAGGGTCCAGTGTACATGTACAGTAAAATTGTGCCATAGCACTAACACTTTGTCATAAAGAGGGCCAGTAAGCCTGGGCTATATTTGTGCTGATGTCCGTTGCATTGGTACCAGTAATAGTACATTTCATGCATTATTTTGCCTCTTTTTAACCCCAGCTTCGATGGTGCAGAATTTTCGCTAATCAGGAACGGGTCTGGTCCCAAGCTACCCGGATTAGCAAGGTTCAACCTGTACTCTATCCCTGCACTTTATTTCTTCAACCAATAATCAGTTCACAAGCTGTTGGGTGGTCGGTCTGATCTTTGTAATGACCTTCACTACCCATTGTTATTGAAGGATGAAACAAATTCCTTGAGCAAACCTGTGATGCTTGACAGGGTCACACAAGATATGAACCTTCTCACAGCTGATCTGGGGATTGATCCTGGGACACAAGGGTGAGAGGAAGCCATTCCATCATGTCTAACCACTTCTCACACTCTAACTCTGCTTCTAAAACACAAACATCTTGCTCTTACTGGATGTGGTGGGGAAGCTCCATGAGCACTAAATACAGTAATGCATATGAATAGAGTTTTTGGTCAATAAACTGTCCAGTTTTCCTTTGTTATATCCATAGGGCTTCATGGCTCAGTTAGTAGTGCCCATAACTCACAACCACTGAAACACAGGTTCAATCCTGCACAAAGCAAGGATCTGTGTGTACCGTACATGATAGAAATTTAAATTTTATCTTGTTTATCTTTCTCGAAAATGTCTTGCTTTTACTTTTATCCTCTTTGCCACTGATCAGCTTGTTAGCTGCTTGGGTGGTTGGTCAAGCCTTTGTAAAGCATTGTTGGCAAATACTGGGCACCAGCATTGATCAAGTCTGGTCCTGAATGAGCTCACACTCGGTGTTGTCACAACACTCTCTGACAGGTTGTACCGAAGTTTACAATTCTCACTCCAAAAACTTTGCCTTAACAATTTTCTGAACTTGTGGCTTCTTCAACTTTAAGCTGTGACCCCTAAAGGGGCGGGCATCTGCCAACTCCAGGTATGAACACTCAACTGAGTAATGTTGTCTGAGATACCTTTTATTCTCTTCGCCGCTGATCGTCTTGCTAACCGCTTGGGCGATCAGTCACGTCTCTGTCACGCACTGTTGGCAAATACTGGGCATGCACCGACTCCTGAATGTACCTGAACCCGCTCCAGTGTTCGTCAAGTCTTGTCTTGAAAGAGCTCACACTCGGTGCTGTCATAACACTCTCTGGTAGATTGTTCCTTATAAACTTCGATTAAGGCACTCCTTACTCACCTATAGTATAAGTTAGGCAGTTGCAGGCACTCTAATTTCTCTGGGTAGCTGAGGGGCCGTAATGCAGGCACCAGTCTGATGGCCCTCCTTTGGATATTTTCAATCAACTGACAGTTTCTAGCATATCTCAGGAACCAGACTGTGTGACAGTACTCTAAATGTGGAAGCACCTCACTCTTGGAGAGCATTATGAGAGATGGTCCATCTAGATATCTGAACGACCTTCCTACAAGACCAACAAACTTCAGTTTAATGTCCACATACACACCCAGGTCCTTTTCACATTCGGTCTCTGTTAATGCTGTTTTTCTGTTCTGTTGAAACTGACAGATCTTTCTGCAGCTCTTCACAGTCAGTTTGATTCTAATCTTCCCTGAATAACTTGACAATGCCAGCAAACATTTGTATGAAGGAGTGTATAGCTTCTGGCCTGTCATTTATGAAACACACAAACAACAATGAACCCATTTAATTCTTTTTCTTCTTTAAACTCTATAAGCTTGAGGAATAATTAAACTTGAGAGTCTGCAAACAAACACACACAACTACCAACAATTAGAACACAAGACTCACCTTCGATTCTGGGAACCATAAAGCAAGACCCAACAGTCTGGACAACCTCGGGATGGCCAGATCATGCATCTCCTTCACAGCGCCCAGCCCAGCCACCAGTATATTAGTGTCAAGAATTCCAGTTGAACCTGTCCAAAACATACAAAGTTAACTCCTCTCCTAACTTATTAGCTGTGGACGCTCACCCCTGAAATTTTTAAACCTACACACCATGTACAGTCGCCCACAGTTCCACCTGTGCATTTGGTGCATTTTGTGAGATGTAATAACTCTGTGTTTGTTGACATCAAAGTAAAACTCCCAGAATGGTCCTAAGGAACCTCACAATAATAACCAGACTAAGAATGCTAAATAAGCATTCCATCTCTATCTCTGAATGCAAACATTTATTGTATGGTTATAGTCTTAATACAGGTTACAAAACAGAACATCATTGGTTCCTATCTGTTAGACAGTGGCAGTGTGGTGAAGTGTTGTGATATAAGGAGAGGAAGGGGTGTGGGTTCTCTTCACCAAGTAGGAGAGAGGTGCACTGACATACTGTCGTGTCTAGTAATGTGTCCCCAATCTGTGAATGCTTATATTTTTTATGTGGTTTTAGGGAACATTGGGATAAACCCCCCCAAACAAATATTGGACCCAGTCTTCTTATTATGGGAATAACATTCATACTGTTCATGCAAACTTTTTTGTCAAACCTGGATATAATAAAGTTTAGCTAAATTTCAAAACTTATATCTAAGCTCACCTCCAAGGTAAACGGATATTTGACTTATCTGTACTCTAACTGACCAATATCAAGTTAGGTGTCTGTATGAATAACTCATGATGGCTCTGAGCAATATGAAGATCAATCCTGCTACCATCACCAACCTTACTCACATCACATCACATACCATGATAAACCTATAACCATGCCATAAATTCTTGCATTCAGAGATAGAGGTGAATACAGGTGCTCCTCTACTTATGAACTAGTTGCGTTCCCGAGGCTTGTTTGTAAGTCCAATTGTTTGTAAGTCCATCTTTACTCATGTAGTTACCAAACATATTGTAAAAAATGAAAAGATTATGGATATTTAGTACAGCTATACCCTTTAATACAGCCTTAAAACCTGGCTCACTCATCTCCTCTTAGGTAATGTTTGTTCTATCTGGAATTTCTTCAAAATAATCCAGTCTCATCCACATTAAACACCTGTTCTGGCAGGTAACCCCCTCAATGATGATGTTTGTATCTCTGAAAGTTTGTAAGTTGAACATTCTTAAGTAGAGGAGCACCTGTACTTATTTAGCATTCTTAGTCTGATTATTATTATGAAGTTCTTTAGAGTCATTCCGGGAGTTTTTCTATGATGTAAACAAACACAAAGCCAACCACTGTAACAGGTGGAACTGTGGCCGACTGTACACGAAAGACTTAAACAACACAGATATATTTTCATGGAGTCAATGCCTGAAAAAGAAAACAAAAGAAACCTGAATTTGTCTTGTGTTTTCAATTTTTTCTGTTGTTTAGTAGTCTTATTGTTCAAAGGAAAATAATTTATTAAATACTGTACTGTACTGTACATGGTATAAGGATTTAATAAATCTTGCCTCTTAACCCCTTCACTACAGGGATGCTACTTTTAATATTTTACTTGGCTAATGTCAGAGAATCCCATACACACCTAATTCTATTGAAAAAGTCACGGGAGATCAAATGGATAAGATCACATCAAGACGGTACAGCAGACAGATAAAAACAGGTAACGAGGCATAAATTATGGGGAAAAATAGGTTTTGTTCCTGAGCCCTTTACATGAACAGTGTGTGGGTGAACTTTGCAGGTCACCAAGTTAGATGTCACTGTAGCTATATTGCCTTACCCCTCCTTCTCCCAGGTAAGGCTGTGTTATTGTTATTTTTCAATCATAATTTCGAGTAGATATACTGTTACATGCACAAACAATTGTTCATACAGAATGTGTGAAAAAAAATAATAAATGAACATACAGTATAGTGATGGTTGTGGTGGGGAGTGATGGTGGTGTTGGGGAGTGATGGTTTTGGTGGGGAGTGATGGGGAGTGATGGTTGTGGTGGGGAGTGATGGTTGTGGTGGGGAGTGATGGTTGTGGTGGTGAGTGATGGTTGTGGTGGGGAGTTATGGTGGTGGTGGGGAGTGATGGTGGTGGTGGGAGTGGGTTGTGGTGGGGGTGATGGATTTGTGGTGGGGAGTGATGGTTGTGGTGGGGAGTGATGGTGGTGGTGGAGTGATGGTTGTGGTGGGGAGTGATGGATGTGGTGGTGAGTGTGGTTTGTGGTGGGGAGTGATGGTGGTGGTGGGGAGTGATGGTTGTGGCGGGTGATGGTAGTGGTGGGGGTGATGGATGTGGTGGGGAGTGTGGTTATGGTGGGGTGATGTGGTGGTGGTGGTGATGGTTGTGGTGGGGGTGATGGATTTGTGGTGGGGAGTGATGATGGTGGTGGGGAGTGTGATGGTGGTGTTGGGGAGTGGTTGTGGTGGTGAGTGATGGTGGTGTTGGGGAATGATGGATTTGTGGTGGGGGTGATGGTGGTGTTGGGGAGTGATGGTGGTGAGTGATGGTGGTGAGTGATTGTGGTGAGTGATGGTGGTGTTGGGGAGTGATGGTGGTGAGTGATGGTTTTGGTGATGGTGTGGTGTTGGGGAATTGATGGTGGTGTTAGTGGTGTTGAGGTGAGTGATTGTGGTGTTGGGGAATTGATGGTGGGGTGAGTGATGGTGGTGAGTGATGGTGGTGTTGTTTTCAACTCGTAACTTCCAGTAGATATACAGTACACATTTTAATTCATTTTCCTTTACCTTGTTACATACACACATAATTGTTCAGACTGAATGTGCAAAAAAAATACAAATAAATAGAAAGCCTATAAAATAATCCTAAGGTCAAAATTATAAAGGATCAAACATTTACTACATGTGAGGGGGTAGAACAAGACACTAGTGGGGAGGTGAAGACAAGACACTAGTGGGGTAAAACAAGACACTAGTGAGGGAGGTAGAGACAAAGACACTGGTGAGGGAGTAGAGACAAGACACTGCTGGTGTGGGAGGTGGAACAAGACACTGAGTGAGGGAGGTGAGACAAGACACTGAGTGAGGGAGGTGAGACAGAAGCACTAGTGTGGGAGGTGGGAACAAGACACTTTAGTGAGGGGGAGGTGGGGAACAAGACACTGGTGAGGGAGGTGAACAGACATGGTGTGGGGAGGTGGGGCAAAGACACTGGTGTGGGGAGGTAGAGACAAGACACTGGTGAGGGAGGTGAGAACAAGACACTGGTGTGGGGTAGAACAAAGACACTGAGTGAGGGAGTAGAACAAGACACTGAGTGGGGGAGGGTAGAACAGACACTGGTGAGGGAGGTCAGAACAAAGACACTGGTGGGGAGGGTAGAGACAAGACACTGGGGAGGTAGAACAAGACACTAGTGAGGGAGGTAGAGACAAGACACTTGGTGAGGTGAACAAGACACTAGTGGGGAGGTGGGAACAAAGACACTGGTGAGGGAGTGGGGAACAGAGACACTGGTGAGGGAGGTGGGAACAAGACACTGGTGAGGGAGGTGGGAACAGACACTGGTGAGGAGGGTAGAACAAGAGACACTGGTGAGGGGAGGTAGAACAGAGACACTGGTGGGTGAACAAGACGCTGGTGGGGGGGAGGTGAAGACCAGTGCCTAGTGGGGGGAGAGTGGGGAACAAGACACTAGTGTGGGAGGTAGAACAAGACACTAGTGTGGGAGGTAGAACAAGACACTAGTGTGGGAGAGGCTCTCTCACGGCTCTGCTGTCTTGGGGTAGTCACAAGACTGCCTAATGGCAATGCATTTTTTCTTTTACAGTAAATCTCGTTTAACGTCGTGGTAATGTTCTTGAAAATAGAACGTTAACGGAAACAACATTTGCGTAATAAATTTTCCCCTTAAGAAATAGATAAAATACGCTAGTTACGTTCCCCAGCCTACCTTTAGCCCATAAAATACATTACATATACGTACATAAATTCAATGGAATTTTTATAGAAAATATATATTATACATCTAAAAAGATAAATAAACTAAATTATTTTGTATTGTACTCACTGATGGGCAGAGGTGGAGTGAGTGTGTGGTGGGTAGTGGAGAGGAGGAGGGTGGCACGTCACTGAGACCCGGAGCTTTAAAACCTCCAATTTCGTAGCAAGGCTAATGGTCTTGCGTTGCTTCTTCACAACACTAGCATCACTAACACTTGATGGGTGCTTGGGAGCCATTTTGAAAGGTTACAGTGCAGTATTGAGAGAAAAACACTTAAGCACGCACATACACGGTGAAAGCCTTTTTTTCTTTTATCCTCTTCACCACTGATTGGCTCGTTAGCCGCTTGGGCGATCGGCCACGTCTCTGTCACGCACTGTTGGCAAGTACTGGCTCTCTGTTACGCACTGTTGGCAGGTATAGGCATGCACCGGCTCGTGAATGTACCTGAACCTGCTACAGTGTTGGTCAAGTCTGGTCTTGAAGGAACTCGCACTCAGTGCCGTCACAACACTTTCTGGCAAATTGTTCCAAGAGTTCACAACTCTCACTCCAAAAAAGTTTGCCCTCACAGTTTTCTGGACTTGAAGCTTTTTCAATCTTCAGCTGTGACCCCTTGTGGAGCGAGCGTCCGCCAGCTCCAAGTAAGGCAAGTTCAGGCGCTCCAATCTCTCAGGGTAGTTGAGGTACCGAAGGGCAGGCACCAGTCTGGTGACCCTCCTTTGAACATTTTCAACCAACTGACAGTCCCTAGCATATCTCAGGGACCAGACGGGGTGACAGTACTCCAGATGGGGAAGCACTTCACTCTTGAAGATCTTTACGAAGGACGGACTGTCCTGATTTACCTTCTTCTAAGCCTAACAAAAACTGGGGACGCTTGGGGACGCTGTGACTCTCCGCGAGAGAGCGTAGCACGCCAAGATGAGAGAGGGTGATGCGCCATACAAAGTAATCTGTGTTGGGTGACGAAGTTATAACGAATCGGTCGGGACGTTGTCGGAATCAAAAGTATCTAAAGAGTAGTGACGTTATAACGAAGCCACGTTGTCTGGTACAACGTTAAACGAGGACTTACTGTATTTTATTTATTAATATTATTTTATCTATTCCTTACATTTACTGGTACAGTATATATTATCTTATGTACAAAGAATAGCTTCTTCCACATGTAAGCCATCATCTAGGCGATGTGACACGTTCAACTGCTTAGCACGGCAATCATCGAGGACAGGCAAAACCTCCCCCGCTTCCCGCGTGGGTCACATGTGTTACGACATTCCGAGATTGCGTCATCACATCTCGGAATATTGCGAGTTATTGCACATCACTTTTCCATAGCGGTGATAATGCAGGAAAATCATTCAGGTAGTGACCATCGTAAAACTGATCTTAAGTCATCGCAGTGTTAAATGGTGTCAACCGTTTTTCACCGTATAACTAATCGAACATCTATTGATCTATCATATAAGGGTCATTACCTGTAGTAGTAACAGGCCTGGAGGTTCTTCTGTCATGGCCATCCCATCAGCAAAGAGCATTTAAGAGGAATAAGTTATCATAGATACAGTATAGTACAGTAAAACAAAAATAAAAAGGCTAGTACGATTAATGCTTTCCGTGAGACGAGTTGTCAAGTGGTACACCGGGCCTATCACCGATGCCATGTAGCCGTCACCCAGGTACGCTCCGAAAGCGTTCAGCCCCAAGCCTATAGCGCCTGCCACCATCCTCTTAATTGGCCTGAAGCGATAACAATGTAATGAAAAGTGTTAGTATGAGACTGAGAGAATATATACTATAAAAGGAAAAGAGACAAGTCAGAGGGAATAATTTCTTTACACAGTTAAACATCAGTCCAGCATCACTTAATATACAAAACTAAATTAATGAAAATAAGTAAAAAAAAAAATTAAATCAAAGATCATCAGAGATTAAAGTGATCCAATTTAAAAAATACATCACTTAATAAGGCTTATTAAGCTGAAACTGCTGAGTGACAGCAAAGTAGTAGTACAGGTTGACCATCAAAAATCCAGCAATCGATAAACCGGAACCTTCAGTTTTCCGGCATGAATTTCGGAGCGCATTTTCAAATATTTCTTTGTTTATTTAATGAAGATATATGTTTTAGCTCATAAAATTCATACAAATTACCCGGCCAGAATATAATTTACATTGCTGGAATTCTTACAATTTGATGATCAATTTGAATATAAACATCATTGATTTTGCATTAGACATACAAATTTTAGATATACGTAATGTTTACTCTGAGTAAATATGTTATCTTTTGTGCAAAATATATGACATTTATATTCAAAATATTCCTGGTCTTACAAGGAATCCAGCAATGTCAATTATATTATCCTAACTTAAATGTTTAATTTTCTTTGTATAAAGGACTGTACAGGTACCGTATATCACGGCCTATAAGGCGGCGGGGTGCATAAGACGCCCCCCCCAAATTTCCATTTAAAAAGTAGCTTTTGAGCTCTATTTGCTGTATAAGACCAGTACCCCAAATGTGACACTTACCCACTGACTCAGTAGTCCTTTACCAACCATCCTTGATTTTTTAAAATAAGGCCAATTCACTTCAAGTAATGTCATCAAATTATACCCGCTGGTGTAGTGTAAACACTAGTGACGTCACTGAAGCGTGGTGGGAGTGTTCCCTCGTCTCGGTGGTGTGACTATTTATACAACATGTGGTTCAACAGCAACCACCGTATTCTAATTGTGGTGTTTCATTAGGATTTGAGTGAAAAAGGTTACCAGTATGTACTTACTACATACATTTATTACACAAATATATATATATATATATATATATATATATATATATATATATATATATATATATATATATATATATATATATATATATATATATATATATATATATATATATATATATATATATATATACTGAATATACTATGTACAAAAAATGAATGTTCAATGAATTATTTATGGTGCATTAGGGTACTGGTCACTTCTGATGGGCTATAAATAGCCTTCTTTATCTCCCCTACATCTCACCCTGAGCCAGACGGAAGGGTCTTGGTAAATAACATGTTTGCTTATTTTCCATTTACTTTAAATAGATTTACCGAATTATTTGTTTTATTTATTTATTTATAATATACTGTAATATATTAAACACACTGTAATTATTTTCTTTAATTTATAAACTGTTTTGCGACAAAGGAATGTTCTCCAGTAGTGTTTCATTAGGATTTGAGTGAAAAAATATTACGTACTTACACAATTGTTCCTCTTACTTTGACAACACAACATACATACAGTATATTATTTCTCAGTTTTGATCTTTTTTTTAATTTTTGTATTTATTTATAGTTAGTTACTTAAAATAAGGCCAATTCACTTCAAGTAATGGCATCAAATATTACCAGCTGGTGTAGTGTAAACACTAGTGACGTCACTTGAGCGTCTGTAATTAACCGTCGATAGTTTCAAGAATTAATGCACTCATTTACTGAATATTCTTTGGAAAAAAATAAAATTTAAATCAATTATTTATAGGAGATAAATATTATTATGAGTAAATATACCGATACCGGTATGCATTACTGACCACCTCCACGGCTCCTCACTGGCAAATGGGGGGGGGGCGTGGGGAGGGGTGTGTGATGATAGCTGTGTTTATTATAGGGGTATAAATCTCTTTTACGGTATGTTAGACAGGTTTATAATACATTTTTATTATTTTAATATACCGGTAATCTTAATTTGAATCCAGCTTGCCAAACGTAAGTTTCAGTATAAAATAATTAGTGGTAAGACCTTGTGAGTGGCTTACGATGTTTTCATCACCACTCTTGACACACTAAACCACAATATTTAAGAGGTAAGAATTTTAAACTTGGTGGTTTAGACGACCCCCTAACTTTGGGCAGATTTTTTTAATGTTCAAATTTCGTCTTATAGGCCGTGATATACGGTAGTCATTTTCTGTTAAACTTATACAGCAAATATAACCATCAGTTTTCCGGCATTTTCGAAAATCCGGCACTCCTCAGGTCCCGAGGTTGCCGGATTTTTGATAGTCAACCTGTAGTAGTAGTGTCTGTGTGTGAGAGAGAGAACCGATTCTTTTGTAATAATTATCAACAATTTACATACACAGCAAACAGGTTCTTCAGTTTAACTCGCACTTCTTCCCACTTGTGGCTGTCCATCCAAGAAGGAGCTTGAAGGTCGCCCTCATAGAAGGTGCCGTTAACAAAGTACACAACATCCCATCCTATAGAATCAATGAGGAGGGCGAGCATGGCTGCATCCACCTCCATGGTTACATTCTGTGGAAAAGATTAAATAAAAAGTAGTGACATATGATATCCAGTGTTTAGTAACTACCCAAACAATCAATACTGCACCAAATATCTGCTACTTACCATTATCATCTATAACTTTGCTTACCACAAAAAAAAAAAAAAAATGCCAATCTTTCATAAAAATTTTCTTTTTCCCGGTCATGTAATATTTATTCTTGCAAAAATATTTGATCATATGCTGTCTAGGGTAACCTAATAATAACAGATATTATTAACAGACATTGACACATCTATGAACACACAGATACAAAAACCTTCAATAAACTGACAGCAATAACTGGTGAAGAGTCAGGGAGGAGCTGAGGACCCAAGAGTCTTATCTGGTGGGGATCACACACAAACTCCAGCACCTCCGTCAGTATGGTGGACACGTTATCTCCCAGCTGCTGCTTATAGTAACCATCAAGCAAGAAGAGATGTAGGTTGCAGGGAGTGTCTCGATGTAGCAGTACAGCATGAGCCATCTGTGGGGAACAGGTTTAAACACAGTGAAACCCGAATTTAACGGACTTTCGGCATCAATGGAGGACACCCTTTCTCCCTTATGAGACCATTGAGAGTGGAACTGATTGGTATTCATTAACTACACAATATCGTGTTTAATGATAGAAATAGAAAACAATATTTCCTAATTAAATTTTAACATTCTCATCCTAACCCTTTGATAGTGATTGTCACAAGGTATACAACTTTTAATACCACACCATATATTTAAACTTCCTTCTTTCTAGGTATGTTATCCTGAAGGTTCTGACCGCTTACATGTCTGCACAACACACATGGTCACAGTGTGTCTTTGTTTGGAATTTTTTATGTATTTCTTATATATTTTATTATTATTCAAATGGAATACAAATATCAATTTATCTATTGTGTTCATGATCGTGTACCAAAAAGATTTAATCATAATTTATGAGTGAAAACATATTATTGAGGTTAGGAAGGTAATTAATGTACAGTACCTAGAATATTTGTTTTGCATAAAATGGAAGTTAATTTTATGGGTACATACAGATTTATTATTGTTTATGTCTTGGAAATTTCTTCAGTAAAGGGATTAGTAATTAACAAATGGAAAATAACTTAAAACAAATTCAATGGCAAATATTTTTCTATCTTCAGTTTTAAAATCATTAACAATATTCACAGTAAAATATGGGGATAGTTTTTATCTACATCTAGTGCTGGTGATTGGTGAACTAATTTCTAAAATAATAAAAAAAATTACTGTACTGTATCTCTTACCACAGAATAGTTTCCAAAGAAGTTGATATACTCTATCACAAACTCTGGCAGATTCTGAACCATCTCAAAGAACTTAATTACAACTGGCTTGTCATCATAGGCCTAAAAAAAGAAAAAATGCAAGACATACATTGGCATTAGATATTGTTATCACTACTGGCAATTATCATTCAGGTACGGTACTGTACAAGCTGAACTAACCGCAAACATGGATGATGATTTTACTGAATACTGTAAATATGTATCTTTCTGGCTATATACACGTACTGTACTACATACAGTATAAATATCTACCTACGCCTACAACCAAACATTATCATCCAAGAACTTAAATGAAGATATTTTTGGAAGCTCATCTATTTAAAATTATGATCACACACACACATAGATAGTGTTCATAGTGAGGGGAGGGGAAGGGTGTGGGGGTGTTTGACCCACCCAAGTCTACATGGAACCCATAGAAATGTGCTGTTCAAGGGGACAGATATTGGTGAGAGATCTATGTGTTATCACTGGTGCCTCTGATCAACTCAGCAAATATTTGGGAATTTTTTAGGCTGCTTTTTGGGTGTACCGTATTCGCATACAATTTGCAATATGGACTATCATTGGTTGTTGACATTTTGTGAGAACATACAGTGTCTTTACAATTGTTCAATTGTATGAACTATTTTCATTAATCTTGCTTTATATTATGCACAAAAATACCTTTCTAGTTGATATAATTACATTCACTCTAAGAAAATAGCATGAACACTAATCCTTGGCATACAAGCTCCTAGCAAATGCCTATATTGTTGGGGTACATGTGTACATGGTGATTCTCTGCAGCCAATTTTGACCCCCAAATACAATGCCCTATTTCTAACACTGCCCAAACACACACATGGCCCATGAGACCTCACACAGTAGGTTAAGAGACCAGCCTGGGCCATCAACTGCAAACTACAATAGTTTGTATGTTCATGTTCCTTCTTCTTTTAGTAATGAAAACTTTTGTTAAACGACCCACCTACCCCATGTTTTTGTTATAAGTAATTTTTGTCTAATGTATATTTTCAGCCTTCAGGCTGCTGAACTTTTTCAATAAACCATTAATTATTATTATTATTACACTTACTTCTTTTAAGGCCCTCCATATATCACCACCCCGAGACACTGACAGGATGAGCTTGCTCCAACGTAGGTAAATGTCCAGAATCTTGAGAGCTTCCCTGACCACCATTCCCTCACGTGTGGGCTCACGACTCAACTCCACCAAGGGTTTCAGTACAGTCGCCACTATCATGGTACTGTACATACACATGAGAGAATAAACTGATGTACCTATAGTGCAAAATATGTTGGATAACTCTGATTCCTAATTACTTCTGATATGTTCTTCTAGAGACCTTTACATATGTATTCTTCATGAGCTTAACTGCCAACTCCACTGCTTCATTTCACCACACTCATCTTTTCATCTTTTAACTACAAAAAAATATACTTGAAAATATTAAAAAGAAAATTATATGAAATACTTCTACTGTTCAAAAGCACTATAGACCTCATAAAACAAACTTACATTATCATGCTTTGAAGTTTTACCTAACAAGAGATTGTGTTATCCCGACAAGCTAACAACCATGACAAAGAATCTAAGAAGGTTTACAAGATAATTATGAGGACAGTGAACTTCACATTCAAACATGCCTTTAGCTCCATTAGGAAAACATTCAGGACAAATAGAAGGAATATCCTAACAATCATGGCTCAGACAGGCCAGGGGCAGATCCAGGAATATCAAAGTGGGGTTCCAAGAAGTTGTGGGTGGGGGGAACATGGCGAGCACAGTGAACCCACCCAGCTCTGACTAATATCATGGGCATTTTGAGGCCATATGCACTTGATATTAGGAGATATTCCGAGGTCAATAAAAAATTTTTGTTTTTACTCTACAAAAATGCCTGAGTACATTACTGCATTAAAGAAAAATTATTGGAATTTTCTGATGATAAGGGGGGGGTCCAGATCCCCAGGACCCCCCCCTTGGATCTGTCCCTGCAGGCAGGGAGACTAATGAAGACAACTGTGTCACTGTTCTTCCACATGATAATCACATAAATGAATTAAAAGTTTATATTAAAACACTGACAATTTATCATAAGAAAAGACAAGTAATTTAAGAAAAAGTGAGATTACTCCAGCAAGTTATGAAAAACTCTCAACTATCAACTACAGCACCTAAGTTGTGTTTCACCTTCACCATCACTCACCTATTGTCCAACATTTCCTCTGATGTGATGTTAAACACCTCCTGAGGTAACTTGGCCCACTTCTCAAGACCCAAATATTCAACAGGTCTGCTAAATTTTTCCAACAAAGACCCATTTTGAACCTGTTCCATCAGCAGTGAAGAAGCAACCACACTTGAGTTGATGACTTCTTCTAAGGATAAATCCCAAGGGTTCTGTGAAAGGATTATTACAACTATAATACACAGTCCAAGGTCTTGAATACTTCATGGCATTTATAGCATACTTAACACCATTACAAGATGTCCTAGAAGTGTCATGAAATGTTTGAAATTCACCAGCATTTATTAACAATTGGTCACTAAGATATGTGGAGGTGGGATTCGGCTCAGGGTGAACCTACTGTATCTTATGATAGGAGGAACAGCATTAAATTTGTGGAGTAATACCAAATAAAATATAAGAATTAATATACACAGTCTTCTTGAGGAAATTATAAAGAAGGTCAGAGAGTAGTTTTTGAATAATTTTGATAATCTCTGGTTCATGCAATAATACCAACGATAATCAAAAGTTTGTACATGAACATAAAATGTTTCCTCATACCTGTGACACTTGGGGCCCCATAATGTGTCTTAATTCTTGGAGGAGTTCACCTGGAGTAACTTGACAGAGTCTTGTTTTAAATGAGTGGAAGTCATCCCCCACCTGCTGTAAGTCCAGGCCACACACAGAACTAGAATTCTCAGTGTTCTCAAGTGACAACAGTAGTCGAGACACCTAAAAAATAAATACTATGATTACAATTCTGATGGAAGTTATAAGAGCAGATAAAGTAAAAAATAATGAGACATAAAGGATATTTAGATCTCGGAATATACCTGTCGCACAAACAAGATAAAAAAGTTCTGAGGTGTTCTATA
>NW_024740094.1:3406219-3478719 GCF_018991925.1 Homarus americanus
ACTCTAAAGATAACAGCGTTTGTAGGGGAGAAATCCACTACAACTTAACTCTATTCTTAATTTTAAGGTCGCTGTCACCAGACCCCCCCACCCCCCCTGGACAGTATGTAGCTCGTTAGGTAGAGGGCAGAGTAAGCTAGGCATTGGGTTGGGTTTTTCATTGACCAAATCGAGTGTGGGAAGAAGGGTAAAACATCAAGCATGACTTAACTAATTTATTCCTTATAAAACATATTGCATCCCGTCACAATACAAAAAGAGTTGGCCTTCATCAGAAGAACAACTATTATGTTCATTACACTTCTCATCAATACACGTCTTACATCAAATAATTACTGTTATCATCTTCATTCTTCATAACAACCAATGACCTCCTTACTTCGGTCATTCCTTCTTACCATAACACCCAACACAACAGACTGCACCACCTGTTAGAGTATAGCATCACATGTTACATTACAGCACCACATGTTATATCATAGCACCACATCTTGGGTACACTCCACACCTACAAGTATGGAAGTCCTCGGTATTCTTAGGTACACATACCAGGTACCTGGTTCACACTCTACCCTTGCTGAGTAGATGGGATACTTCCCAAGTAATCATACCAGTACTGGTTCCACGCTTGGTATTATTAGGTCGCTCCACGTAGCGACCGCGAAACTTCTCAAACACACATTTTATACTGCCAGACTGGGGTCACTAATTCTAAGGGGGAATACTTAACTCTAATCTTAATTTCTAAGGGTCGCTGCCACCAGACCCCCTCTGGACGGCATGTAGCTAATTAGGTAGCGTGCAGAGTGGACTAGGCATTGGGTTAGGTTTTTCATTGACCAGATCGATAAGGGGAAAGAAGGGTGAAACCATAACATGTCTCAATTAATTTTTTCCTTATAAAGCATACTGGTAAAAAACATACAAATGAATTGGCCTCCCTCAGAAGAACAACGAAAATTTTGGTTACCCTGCTCGGCACCAGACGTCTTACATTAATGGCGTGTCATCCACATACTCATTGCATAACAATCTGTGACCTCCTTACCTCGGTCATTCCTTCTCACACTATCCCTTAACACATCAGACTGCTCCACCTGTATGGAATATAGCACAGTCGGTTATCATACAAAATAGCACCATCTTAACACACTTGTTACACTCCACACCTGCAGGTATGGGACTCCTGTAATTTTTAGGTATACATAACAGGCACCTCGTTCGTACACCGTCCTCGGTGGGTAAAGACGAGGGCTGCACCAAGAGACATACCAGTACTATTTCTACGCCTGGTATTATAGGTCGCTCCAAGTGACGACTGCGGAGTTTCTCACGGTCTCCTTATTTGTTACTACTCCTTTTGGGTGGTGTGCTGGGAATCCACAGGTTCACAGTGGATTGTCATAGCTGGGAGTAGTCACCACCTGGTGGGACGCTCACAGGGATAATGGCTGCCGCGCAGCAAGGCACTCCGACCGCATGGGACCTGAGGTGACGTAGAACGGAGGGTACTGAGAAATAATGCCTGACGGGCGGTTATCACACACCCTAACACATTACTATTACACATATACATCAGGCAAAGCTTTAAACTGTAATAACTTCTATATAAGCCTTAATTATAGGGCGGGATGTAGCCCGATAGGACACTGACCTGAGGCGACGGTAGAACGGAGGGTACTGAGGGCAGTGCCCTGCCGCTCGTCACCGCGTAGGCCTACAGCTTCCAATCTTTAATTTTTACTTTTATTTCTTACAGTTCTCACCTGAACACTTTTCGATATATTGTCACTCATGCCTTATAAACACATATTTTAAACCTAAATTACACACTAAGGTAAGGTTGTGATTTGCTAATTCGTGGGTAAATTCAGTTGGTTATAATATCAACGCGGCACACTCGAGGCGGGTACAGGACGCTCCCTCAAACAAAGGCCGAATGTTCATGGCGTGGGTGTATCCACTTCATTTAAAACTGTGATTAGGGATCCTCCTCTCACACATTGCACTATTTGAACACAGACATAAGATTCTCTGATCACTGTACTTGTCGTGGGTATATGTCACGTGAGGATACGAGGTGTATTAAGTTCACACCGACGCATACAAGATATTTCATTTCAAGTATAGTTTCTGGGTCACTTCCAACACTTCACATAGTTCTGATACATTTATCCTTTTTCCAGATCATTGTTCTCATGTATTTTCATATGATATCTGTGGAAGTTATGTTCGCTACACGTTCACAGACGTAAATAGTATGACCTTCAAACCATGATCCACACTTAGTCCTACAGTACACTAGTCCGACTCAACTGGACTTTCCCGGTCATCTTATGGATACCCTGAGTTCTCCTTAATGCTATGAACTCATACATTTAATATTATATAACCGTACCTGGGTCCAACACAACATATGATTCAGTAACCTTGAGTAGGTGAGTTATCCTTCATCAATGTTTCCCGTTTTCTGAGATTCTACAAGCGCGGTGGATTTGAATGTTATGTAGCGTAATATGAATTAAATGGGTTTTTAGGAATGACAATGATGTGCGCAGTACATTTTAATTTCTCCTATCCTCACTGGTGATATGTAGGGTATCCACAGATTCACAGTGGAGGTGCATAATGGCCGTAAGCAGTCACACTACACATGGCGAGTCCCTCACAGTGTGGTAATGGCCGACGCTCTGAACGCGTGGTACCTGTTTTGGTGGGAGACGAGCGTCATTGAGAATAATGCCTGGTGGGCTTTTATAACCACACACTAGTACAACTATTACTTCACTTTATAACATTAGGCAAGGTTTTAAGATGTAAAAAATTGCTAGATAAGTCTTTTTAGGGCTGAATGGAGCACGATGGAGTTCACTGACCTGTTTTGGTGAGAGATGGGACGTCCTTGAGGGTGGCGCCTCGCGTCTCTCACTGAACTTGGCCTACAGTTTCCAACCTTAATTTTCACTTTGATTTTATTCTGGTTCTCACATGTACACCTTCCTATTTATTGTGACCTTATGCCTAATAATTATATATCGTAATCCTAAATTACATACTAAAGTAAGGATCTGGTTTGCCAGTTCCTGGGGAAATTAATTGGGCTATATCATTAACCCAAAGTGTAGCCCGGGGCAGAATGGACGCCATCATAGAACAATGCCTCGCGTCGTATTTTTATGGCGTGGGTATAACCACTTCACTTTAATCTGTATTTAAGGATCCTCCCCTCACACGTTACAATCGTTGAACACAGTCATAAGATTCTCTGATCATTGCATTGTGTTGTGGTTATTTGTCACATGAGATAATGAGGTGTATTAAGCACACACCGAGGCATACAAGATATTTTCTTTGATGTACAGTTTCCGGATCACTTCCAACACTTCACAGAGGTCTGATACATTTATACTTTTTCGAGATCATTGTTTTCTTGTATTTTCATCTGATACCTGCGGTAGCTATGTTCAATAATCGTTCACAGACGTTGTCATGATCGTGATAACGGCTAACCTGAAAACCTTAAGGATTCATATTACGCTCAAACGTCCACAAAACCTTCTGAGTCCCCCAGTGGAAACGTCCCCCGTTTTCTCTGTTGCCCCGTCTTTGTCTTAAGGGAACTTTGAATATAATCCACGGATTTTGTAGCAGACGCTGTATGTTGGGACCTGTTGCCATCCAACCCTTTGTAATCAATTTAATTTTGCTTTTGATAGCTGAGTCAGAACATTGTTAGTGAAGATAATAATAGGGAATGAAACTGAGTTCATAGTCTCAGTTTCAACGTCAGAGTGTACAGTAAATTAATTCATCGGAATAGAAGTAGGTGGGCTCCCTGGTCTGTTTTGAGTGAGGGCCCCGCGGGCATTTCTACCGTTAGTGAGTGCCCGTCCCTTCATCCATACAGGTTCCTAACGCAGCCTAGGCCGTGTCTGTAGCGTGGATGTTGTATCCATTTAAGATGTCTTGTAATGATCGTGATAACGGCTAACCTGAAAACCTTAAGGATTCATATTACGCTCAAACGTCCACAAAACCTTCTGAGTCCTCCAGTGGAAACGTCCCCCGTTTTCTCTGTTTCCCCGTCTTTGTCTTATGGGAACTTTGAATATAATCCACGGATTTAGTAGCAGACGCTGTATGCTGGGACCTGTGGCCATTCAACCCTTTGTAATCAATTTGATTTTGCTTTGATAGCTGAGTCAGTGCATTGTTAGTGAAGATAATAGTAGGGAATGAAACTGAGTTCATAGTCTCAGTTTCAACGTCAGAGTGTACAGTAAATTAATTCATCGGAATAGAAGTAGGTGGACTCCCTGGTCTGTTTTGAGTGAGGGCCCCGCGGGCATTTCTACCGTTAGTGAGTGCCCGTCCCTTCATCCATACAGGTATGCCATTCCACGCTGTGTTGTAATTCGCCCTTCTTTAAGTGATTTGACCCAATTAATAGTTGATTGTGCAAGTGTTACAGTAACGTAGTTGATATGCTCTGAGTGAAGTCATATTTACGTCTTTAACGTCCCCTGAAACGTGATGTTGTTGTCACCGTTAGTGAGTGCCAGTCCCTTCATCCATACAGGTCCCTAACGCAGCCTAGGCCGTGTCTGTAGCGTGGATGTTGTATCCACTATGTCTGGGAAGATGTCCGAGGTCCAGTAGGATCAGTTACCTTCGTGAGACCCGGCCGTCAGACACTTCAGACTACCTATAGCCCCCATAGCTGGCTCGTCTGGCCCTAACGCTCGGTCTGCGAGGTGACCCCGGATCACCACGCCACACACCACTACCAGCCCCCATCATTGGTGGATGAGTGTCTAACTCAGTAGGGCTATTTGTGTGGTGGAATTAATCCACTGGGATCTCCAGAGTTCATCGGAAAGTACTCCATGGTGGCTGGACCCCATGGCTGCTGCTTGAGTATCACCCCTGACGACTGAGTGTTGTAGTGGCAGTTGCCCTGGTCTTTATGGTGCTAAGTGACTATAATAGTTGTGTTATTGAGTAGGTCCACCCAGTAGGGTTGGAAGTGTTATTGAATATGTCCACCCAGTAATGGTGTGAGTATGTTGAGCCTGAGGGCCTAGTACTAGATTTCGTCTGTTGGTACAAATAAATTCTTTCTCCTAATTTCATATTCATGTTTAAATAAATTTTGTATTTGTATAATTGTGTCTATTATTTACCTACAGTATTTACCGTTATTTCTTCCCTATTGCTTGATACTATCATTACATCTACCCACGAGCCTCCTATCGTCACGCTACCAATGGTAATAAGTATGAGAGTACAAGGAATTGTTACTGGCACACAGAGGCCCTCATAAAAGGTGGCAGCTCAGGCCCTCATAAATGGTGGCAGCTCAGGCCCTCATAGGAGCTGGGCATAACCACGACCGCACGCCCTAAACCTACAGAGAGTTGCTTACTGGTACACGGCCCTCATGAAGGGTGGCAGTAGCAGCCCTCATAAATGGTGGCAGCTCAAGCCCTCATACCCAAGAAGAAAATAAATATGTATGAGATGTTGGAAGAGATCATTAAAAAAAAAATGAAGTAATGTACACTGTATACTATGAGATAAAGATGACAGTTTGCCGAGGAAGATGTGAAGAAGATACATGAAGAGAGAGTGTAAGATATAACAAAAATCTCAATACAGAACAGAGGCGAGAATGTGGAATAGTGTAGTTCTCAAGGCATCATAATTCAGTAGTGAAACAAATCTAAATATTGATACCAGATCAATATATAATGAGAATAGCAACAACTGGTGAAGAGGTAAGGTGAGGAAGAGGAAAAACAACACATTATATATATATATATATATATATATATATATATATATATATATATATATATATATATATATATATATATATATATATATATATATATATATATATATATATATATATATATATATATATATATATATATATATATATATATATATATATATATATATATATATCATAGGAACATAACTTCATCTGATGTTAACACTCACCACCACTGGTCTTGCTGACAATGTGTTGATGACATCCTTGAGAGCTTCAGGCATATACTGTGTCAGAGTTTCTGTCAGCTGCCACAGGGCCGGGTAGTCTTGTAGCAGCTCCTGCAGGTCATGTGCTGTGGACCACATTACCAACACACATCAAAACACATGTCTACATCAAAATTCTCAAAATGTCACATTATATCAAACTACTGTGCCATATAATTTGTCACAAAAAATCACAATCCCAAGCATAAAGTGTCTAAGAAACAAACAAAAATTTATTGTCTGAGGTAATACATTTTTTATTCCTTCATATGATTCACAAATAATCATTTAGTTTTAATGTTTTGCTTATTATAACTCAAAGAGATACAATATAATTATCCAGTCTCCTTTTCACTGCTGTAAGAAAACTCATAATAAAGCTTAGACACCAAAATTATATTTTTAACAACATAGATTTTGACCTATAGTAAAAAATCTCCTGAAGCAATAGGGGCTTTCCTATCCACTAGGTCAAGGTAGTTTACAGCATCAAATTCATCAGTACTGTATACAGAAATCAGAGGAGATGGACACACCCATGACATGTACTGTTTTGATATAAACATATTATCTAGTCATGTGGAGATAAAATAACCCCCAGCTGGAGCTTAATACAGTACAGTTATCTACACCAAAAACCACTGAAGAGATGGAGGAGTTAACTGTTCAAGTTTATAAATTAAGGACAGAGAGAGACATATACCTTCTGCTATATGTCTCCCACCAAGGTTGGAGCAGAGGAATAATTACAAGGTTCTCACATAATATTATCATTAACTTTTACCTTCTCTACACACATCTCATTTTGCTTTTCTTAGTACTGCAGACCATTTCAAAACATTTCTTATTCTTAATGAGCTGTCAACTCAACTTTCTCTATTTTCTTAGATAATTTATAAAAATTTACAGTTCAATATAGACTTAGGATTTCCTGTTGAGAGGCTTACCCAATATACTCTTTATGTAAACACGTAGAGTAGATGATGTTATAAAGGTGTTGAGAGACCCCTGGTTAGCCCCCAGCCACCCTAACACCATCTCCACCGCAGGCATTACACTGGTCAAGTTGCTGCAAACATCAAAATACTGTACAAGGTGTAACGTGTTTATGTAAAACATCATTCACTAATAAGTTTATACATGAAAAGTGCATAAAGTTAAGCTGGCAATAAATTCTAATAATGTACCATATAATAAAGGTTCTGTCCCTGAAAAAATTGCCATAAAATAATTTGTCATAAATAAAAGCAGATTTTATTACAGACTCCCATTATAAAAAAAGATCTTAAATTGCTACAAATTGATACTGTACAAAAAAGTTTTTCATGAGAATTTTTGGTGCAGAAAATGATTACAAACCAACACTGAACATAATAAGTAAATAATAAGTAAATAATAATTAATACTGTAATTGATATTCAGTTAATTTGACCAGAGACAAGAAGACTGGAAACAAAGTAAACACTAAGCCAACATCTATAACAATTATATTACCCAAGTAATGCATTGGCTCCCATTATATAATTGAAGATTCTGTGCATGTGTTATGAAAAAAAAATCCCACACTGGACTCCTGATGAATTACTGCAGCATCCTAAATTCACAGTGCTTTGTTTACATGCTGAGAGTGATGCAGTCACAGATGCTTCAGCAATGATTAGGCTGGTGTGCTCTGTACTCTTTGTTCAGTGTGCTCTGTACTTTTTGTTTAATATTGATTTTATTTTGCTTTCGCAATGCCCAGAAAAAACACAGAAGCAATAGAACTGAGTTTAACAGTGCTCAAAGGAAATGCAAAGTGTTACAAAAAACGTGGAAACTTCTGCATAAATTGGAATAAGAACACTAGGACTGTCAATGAGGAACTGAAAATTCCACAGCACTGTGAATTCACCAATAGTTGGCTTCAAACATCTAAGTGGTACCTTACTTCATGCAAACTCAATGAGAAAATTCTGAGGGACGCCATCATCACACACCTGACCGAGTACAGTCTCATCAACGCATCACAACACGGTTTCATGGAAAAGGAAATCCTGCCAGACAAACTTCTCACTTTCCTTGAAGCGGTAACAGGCTACATTGAGCAAGGCTTATCAATGGATGTGTTGTACAGTCAATAAAAAAAGATTTTACCATTTTGTTGTCTATAACAAAATGAAACATCCTGTGAAAACTGTAAATATATACCTGTGGTTACCGGCGTCAGAGGATTGCTATCGCTCATTTCCTAATCCACCGACCTTGGGGTGGTCAATAGTTTTTTTATTGATTGTACGTACATGGATTTCTCCAAGGTATTCGACAAAATCCCACATGCACAACAAGCCTCTAAGATCCAGGCACATCCAGACATATTGGTCATGTTTGACAAATTGGATGGACATTAACAAGGCCTCAGAGAAGTTCAAACTACTTTTAATGGTATTCTTGACGATGTAGCATGGTTAAAGGACATAAGGATAAAAGCTAGGACTGAATCCTGGATGACTAGTGAGATACTGGAATCAATCAGACATAGACATCAACTCGTCCATAAGTTTAAAAGAAACAAATACTGTATGATGACGAGTCACCCAAAGAATTTTATTGGCTAAGAAACAAAGTACAGTACAGGGAGAGGTAAAGAAAGTGAAAGAAGAATACTTAAACAATAAGAATGAGAAAAATGAAAATAACCCCCAAAAGCTCTGGCAGCAACCAAAAGCCTTTGGGGACAGCAACAAACCAAAAGAACGTTCCAACGTCATGTTAAACATCAATGATGAGCTCTGTCACGACACATCTGAAGTTGTAAGCCACCTTCATTCCTTTTGTACAACAGTTGCCTCATTTCTAGTTGAAAAACTGCTGATAGCCTCAAACAAAACAATTACAGTTTGGGATCAGAAGCTTTTTAATCCCACTACAGAAAGAGAGGTATTACTCTAGATAATACTGAAATCCACGTGGTGACAGAGGACTTTGTTCTTAAGGAGTCAAGATAAATTGGACCCCTACAAGAGTGCAGGTATTGATAGCATCCCAGCCAGTGGGTTTGGTCTTGGCTATGTATTTATCATTCAAATACCTGTAGTTCACTTTAATAACTATAATATTCAGGGTGGTATTCATATTATTTCTCAATGAGTCAGGCCAATGGATAGATACCCCATATTTCCTCCCTCATCCTGTTGTAATCACCATTGTAATATTTGAACCTTGGCCAGCTTTCTTCATGAACTACATAACAGTTAAATCTGAAGGACAACATCATGTGATGGTTAGTGTCAACATGAGCTAAATGATACATGTTGGCCACCATAACCTCCATGTTAGTTATGATGAGATCCAGTGGTTTTGGTGTTCCTTTAGTGTACGTATTTAATTTTCCACATAATATATGAGAGTAAATCAAGAGAATTTAGACAATCATGCAAATGGCTTGTTGACAAGTCTACTTGTCTTTATGAGTTTGAGGAGTAAGGTATATGGTGAATTTAGGAAAAATTATGATACATTGAAAGGATATTTGTAGAGTTAATAATAATGTGAATGTTAAAAAATAATTATTAAAAAATAATAGAATAAGTTAGTAAAATAAGTAAGAATAGGTACAAGTAGTAAAAAAGAAATATTTTAGCATATTTTTGCTTTTACTCCAGGGTCTTCATTCATAAATTAAAGCACGAGACCCATTTTTTTTTATATTCTGAATACTGTATTGGTATATTGAAGCTTCATAAATCAGGGACTACTTGTACATTAAAAAAATTAATTAGTATTTTCCATCCTAGTTTAATCTTTAAATATCCAATTCAATCCAGAAATCACATGACATATTGTAATAGAAATGCAAATGTTAATGCTGTATAATAATTTTGAACTCTTAGCAGTATTCTCCTTTAACTAATGTACTGAAAAAGTAAACAACTATTTAGTAATGTACCTCCCTTCTCCTCTTTCAGCAATCCTCCTCATTAGAATATCCCAGTTATCCTGCAGCAGATATGATGGCAGCACCGGTGAGAAGGAAACGTAGGAGGGGGAGGAGGTAGCATCGGAGACACGATTCTCCTCTAAAATATTAACACCTCGGAGAAGTGTAACGACCTTGGCAACCACCGTCCTCGATGTGTTGTACAGCTTGAAAGTTGATGGTTGCCAAGTGTTGTTGTTCTGTAAGTGTAAAATCATTGCCATAACAACAGTGCCGAGAAAGATACGACACAATGGATTTTCTGTTTATACAGTATTCAATTTTGTACTCTGAGGAAAAATGAATGAGAACATTGGCCATTAAGTGATGACCTCTTGTTCTAAAATCAATAATGTCTGTGACAGGTTGTGCAGATTATGAGGAACATTTCTTTGCACAGTATATTGGGAAAATGACCTTTGAAATTTACTTGCCCTTTTTTTTTTGCTTGCCCTGACAAATTTTTGGAGGAAATTTGCTTACCTGGATTATTTTTTGGCAAAAGTTAAATAAACATCGCAAAACATCAAATTTACTGAGTGTATCAACTTGTGTCCATTTATAAATAGTGTCAATGCCAGTAACCCTTGTCCTGTGATGTCAAAACATTGCCTCAACTCATACCTACAGGATGTGTGGGGCGGCACAGGTGATATCTGTGATCGTCTACCCTAACTATAATCTGGTGTCAGTGGCGATAACATTTGTCATGGGAGGTCATAACCCTTATCACCATGTCTACAGCCTCTCAGTTTAGTGGTTCCTTTGAAATGTTGACAACTTGACACTGACTGACTAGAGGTTCTTGAGGTGGGTTGACAACTTCATAGAGATAATTAACTGCACCTGACATAGGTCACTAATCCTGGTACACTAATAACTAGCGGCCTGTTGAAAGACCTCCCTAGTTAAACATGTACGGCGAGATGGGGTCACACAGCCCCTGACAATTTCCCATCTAGGTATTTTCCTCTCAAAATGTTACCTTGTCCACCGGGCAAGTGCCGGACATGGATGTGAAAAATCACTTGCCCGGCCTCTAGTCCGGGTGTCAGGATTTACTGCATCAGCGATACCATTTCGCTCAATGGTTTGGGAAGGAGAGTGAGGAATTGTGATGACCCAAGTTTAGGGTGGCAAGATCAGGAGGAAGCAGACATGAAAGAGCAGTGGTGGAGGGAGAAAGCAGTTGTTCCAAGTCCTCTACACATACCTCTACCTACCTCCAACCTGCCCTGCCTGGTACTTCTCCTCTCCCACTGCAGGTGTGTACAGAGTAACTTGCATACATACCAGTTGAGACTGAACATTTGTATAGACTTGAGTATACCCTGTACTATGTTATGTATACTTGTGACTTGAGTCAGGGTTTCATGATTATTGTAGGGTTAGCTCATATAAGGTACAGGTACTCCTCGACTTACGACCACCCGGACATACGACCACCTCAGTCGTACCAAAAAAATTTCAAATTAGGTACGTATTTTCCAGTACCGAAACGTTTCCATCCCATACAAGAGCGTGGCGTGGGCTGGGCCGCCTCGTGGTGTACAGCATCCACACCATAGCGCGCTCAGTTGGTCTTTGACCGTCGTTGTTGTCGGTAGTGATCACTCTGTGTACTAACAATATTTTAAATATTTTCGGTTCTAATTCCCTTTAAAATGACTGGCAAGCGTAAAAGTGAGAGTTCTGGTGGTGCTCAGAAGAAAAAAATGGCAGAGGCATTTGCTACTATTAATAAGGGGATGCAAATGTCTGACGAAATGGATCAAAATGTTGAGCGTTTTGCAAAAATTGATAGAATGCTCCAAGATGCACTTGCTTGCTACAGGGATATTTACAATGAAAAGAAAAGGCAAACTGTGCAGTCTAAATTGGACATATATTTTAAGGAGTTCCCCACTGCTGTCTCCTCATGCTCCACCACTGCTGCATCTTCACTCCCTAAAGATGATCCAATACCTTCAACAAGCAAGTATGTTAGCCTGTCTGAAGAAAGCGACATTGATGACCCACCCAGCCCTGTCTCCTCCTCTGCTTCATCCAATGTATGTACCGGTAGTCTCCATTGTTTAATTAAAAAATTATTGGGGCCCCGTGTGCATTCAGCTGACTACATTAAAGGTAAGTGCACAGTAACACTTTATTCATTTTTCATTATTGATTACTTATACTGTACAGTGGTCCCTCGGTTAACGAACGCCTCGGTTAACGAAATTTCGGTTAACGAGTTACCTTCCATAAGAATCTTCAATTCGGTTAACGAAAAAAAATTTGATTTGCGAAATCCTTATGAAAATCACATTTTGTTTTGAACATCAGCTGATAAGCTGAGGAGGTACTCAGCCAATTCAGTGATCTCTTCTATGTTTACATTCAAACTAATCACTATCTTATAAGAATTCCAGCAATGCAAATTAAATTCACCCCAGTCACTTCTATTACATTTTATAAGCAAAAAACAAAAACTCAATCTAAAAGAAAAAAATAAACTAACAATTAAATACTTCACACCACAGGCGCCAACTGTCAAACATGTCACTGTCACCCCTCCCTCCCTACCCCCCACCTTCCTGAGAAACGTTTGGGGAAAGAGACTAGGTTTACAGGTTTAAAAATAAATAATACCTCAGACTAAAGTTAGGATAAAATAATTTGCATTGCTGAAATCCTTGCAAGACAGGGAATATTTTGAATATAAACTTCATATATTTTGCACAAAAGATAAAATTTTTGCTCTCCCTAATAAAATTCTTAAATTAGATCTAAAATTTGTATGTCTAATGCAAATTTTAGCTTGTTTATTTTCAAATTAATCACTATCTTATAAGAATTCCAGCAATGTAAATTATATTCTGGCTTTCTGCGAGCTGGAACCAATTACCCAATATCCCATTGAAACAATGGTTTCGGTTAACGAACGACCTTCTGGAACGAATTGTGTTCGTTAACCGAGGGACCGCTGTATTGTATTTCATTTTAGATTTTCTATGTATTATTTTTTTCATTTTCAACTTACTACCAATTCGACATACGACCTGGATTTGGGTCCCTAACCCCATTGTAAGTCGGAGACTGCCTGTCTTCATATTTTGCTATTTAAAATATTAAATTTTTTCAATTTTCTTTATTGTTAATCATATACTAAAGACTTATTGTATTAGATTACAAGTTACTTTGCCACAATTAACTTGAAACTACCATTACCAAAAATAGTCATTTACTGCACTGTATATCTTATAAGAACTCTCAATTCATGATCTTTGTTTTAGAAATTCACTGATCTTGTACGAACAGAGTTCCTATCAATCCTAACCGTGACACAGGGCTCTGCTAATTTGCACAACCTCGTGTGTGATGAATGCAGTCACTAACACTAACTCACAGCAGTAAATAATTATACAGTATTACCCCGCTTTACACGGTTTCACTTTCCGCGATTTCTCATTTACGCGGTACCTTGCCAGAACCAGACTTTCACTTTCCGCGGTGCATCTACTCATATACGCGGTGAAGTATAATTCATTTTATTTTTTTTTATTTAGCTCATAAAATTCATACAAATTACCCAGCCAGAATATAATTTTTTGCTGGAATTCTTACAATATGATGATCATTTTGAATATAAACATCATGGATTTTGCATTAGACATACAAATTTTAGATCTAAAGTAATAATTTGGTTTACACAAAGCAAATATTTTATCTTTTGTGCAAAATATATGAAGTTTATATTCAAAATATTGCCTGACATGCAAGGAATCCAGAAATGTCAATTATATTATCCTAACTTTAGTCTGAGGTATCATTTATTACTAAACGTTAAAATCTAGAGTTTTCACCCACACATTTATCTGGTAGGGAGGGAAGGTGGGGGGTGGAGGGAGGGTTGGGACTGACCGACCCAGCTGGCATGAGTGTGAGGAGTGGGGGAGGCAAGGTGAGGTACTTTGATTGACAGATAGCGTCGTGAAGAATATTTTTTTTTTATTAACTGATGATATTTGTTTTAGCTCATAAAATTCATACAAATTACTCGACCAGAATATAATTTACATTGCTGGAATTCTTACAATATGATGATCATTTTGAATATAAACATCATGGATTTTGCATTAGACATACAAATTTTAGATCTAATGTAATAATTTGGTTTACACAAAGCAAATATTTTATCTTTTGTGCAAAATATATCAGAAGTTTACATTCAAAATATTCCCTGACCTGCAAGGAATCCAGAAATGTCAATTATATTATCCTAACTTTAGTCTGAGGTATTATTTATTACTAAACGTTAAAATCCAGAGTTTTCACCCACACATTAATCAGAGAGGTAGGAGCTAGTAGGTCGTAAGTCGAGGAGTAGCTGTATTTACATAATGTAATAATATAATCAAACTGACACAAATACAATACTACTCTGGTTTATTATATGCTTCCCTTGGACACATGTTTATGATGGTATCCACTTTATATAATTATCCATTTTATGGCAGCCTGTTGGTCCTACATTTTTTCGGTGACATAATCTACTGTGCATATAACTGAGGTGTGCCATACATGTAGCTAAGATCTTGCATTAACCTAGGGATATTTTTAAAAAACAATCAAGTTAGTGAAAAGTTGAGTTGTAATAACTACTTAAATGCTCATGTTAAAGTTATTGAAATTAGAAAGCTTATAATCTTAACTTTAAATACTGTATTCTATTGCTATCTTCCCATGAGCACTATCCTGAGCAAGGTGATCCATGTATAATTTTTTGACAACTTCAATATATTATGGTATCCTTAATTTTTGATGTTCTAAGTGACAGAAGCCATGTTGTTGGTACAGTGGTTATGCATATGCCTCTCACTACTGTGTCCCAGGTTCAATCCATGGCCCAGGCTGCATGTCAGAAGGATGTTATCCAATGTGACACTACCAAACATTGCAGGTCTTCTCCAGGTACTTCATATTCCTCCTGTACTAACACTGGACAATGAAGGTCATAAAGACGAGACCAACCTCCCTTATGACCAATAAGCTGATAAGTGGTGGTAAAAGCAAAATGAACAATTCACATTTAGTCATAAAAACTCACCAAGTCATTCATCAGCTGCTCATACTGGAGCCAAGTGTTGAAGCTTCCTGGAGTAATGTGTGAAAGAACATCACACACCTCACCCACAGACTCCTGGAACTGATTACTGCCTTCTACTGGTTCCACAAGACTGGAGGCAGATGAACAAAACTCCTGGAGAGTCTGATTAAAGAGCATCGGGTTGAGGAAGATGTTGTGGTGAAGGCCATCCAGAAGGTCAATCCAAGAAGAGTTGAGGACATTATGGAGGTTAATGATGGAAGGTGGTATACTGTCCATCAGGTGATCTGTGGGCAACATTACATTGTACATATCAAACATAACAGCCTTTATCTTTTATTGAAGAGCTTGTGCTGAATATAGTTATCACACAAATATAACTATTTTCCTATAGTAACAAGCAACTACCTAAACCTAATTTTATAGATTCAGTGTCCAGGAACTTCCTAAAGGTATCACTGTCACTATTAATAGATATTGTAGGCACACAATAAATCTGGTCTGATCATTCCACAAAGAAGTTGATTATAGAAAATCACATTAAAATTATTATTTTCCTGCTACAGCTACAGAAACTATGAATCACAACCTCTTGAGTAAGACAAGACTAATATGGTTTGATTTTATTCTCTTTCATATGAAATTAAGCAAGATGACACAATAGAATTCTTAATTAGATACGTTCTGAACAGTATATGATTTTCCATCATTTTGACACTGTACATATATGGTGCAAGAAGATAAGGAAATATTTTTTAAATACCATTTCTTGTTTTTAGTGACACATTTGGCTTCAGAATGAATAATGTTACCTTGTTTTTACTGTCATGCTGACAAACCTTTCTCAAGTTTTACATATTTTATTGTTAAATGTTTTACTTTCTGTTGTCTAATTTTCTTTTCAAGAAATTTTAAATACATACAGTAGAGTACTGCACACTTGGTTAAAACTACCATACACGTGGGGTCCGATGATTTTCCAACTGAACATTCCCGTTGTCTCACTAGGGTTGGTAGGCCTGAATGTGACTGGAGAATGTCAGTATATCTAGATAAGTTAAACTGTATGTTATATTAAATGTTCCACACACCGTGGACTACAGTAACCATGGAAGTGGACGAGTTGCCATATAGGAATGCATTATATGTTTGGCAGAATTAGTAGATATAGTAACGGTATAAGATTATTTTGCAACAGAATTTTGAATCAGTATTTGTATTGCTACTTCACTTTGGGCTAATACCACATTAGGTCATTCTTTATTTGTATTGGAAAATATACCATACTGTTCCGAAACATCTGAATAGTTCCACAGTTTGGCACAGCGTCATAACGGAACCCGGCCCAAAGACGTTTTACCATACGGTCGATAATTCCTGAAAGTCTAGTACTGGGTTTCGTTTCAGAGTGCCGATCACTTGTTTCGAGCACGTGTAGCCGAACCCATACAAGCGCAGGGCTTACCAATGCGAGGAATGCCTCAGGGGCCTTTTTGAAACACTTCATTTGTAGTGTCAGTTTGTTTCGCGCAGGAATTGTAACGGTGGTTTTTTGACCGAGTGTACATAAACATTATGGGATATCTCAGGCTGGGATATAAGAAAAATTCAAATAAAGGCAATACAGTCATCCTGGATAACTGACAATTTAAGGAGAACAATTCTGAAGTCTAATCACACAATGAGAAGGTTACACCATCTGCAGTTAATGAAGACAGACATGATCCTGGAGTAAAAGAAAAAATTTCTCCATATTTTAAGCTTCAGAAAATTATTTGTTTTATCAACATATACCATGAGAACAAACGACAGACCATGACATAAGAGAACATTACAGGATATATTACAGTACAATTATGTATGTTATATTGCGGCAACCTGTGGTGTAATGGGTTTGATCCCCAGGCAGGGTGAAACTATGGGCAACTTTTCACACCATTTGCCTCTGTCTACCCAGCTGTAATTGGGGACCTGGATGTTAATTGATTTTCGGATCGTGTTCCGGCGTAATGGTTAGCCAGTGCAGTTGGCGAGTTGTCCGGTCTTCTCGGATTATTCCTTGACACTGGGTCATGCAACTTGTTAACTTAGGGTGTGGTTGTTGTGTTGGCGACAGCTTCTACACTTTAAACAAATTCACACCTAGGTGGCCCTAGGGCCGGCCATCCTCGTTACATGAGGAGCAACCATTATACAGTATTATATAATATGTTATGTTATGCTATGCTATGTTATGTTATGGATGTGAAGAAGGATATGCCCTACCTGGTGTGTGTGGCAGTCTATCGTTGACCCAGGACACCACTGTATAACACTTCCTCAACAGCAGCTGTAACTCCTCACTCTGACCAACAGCAGCGTCGGCCACCACCCACGGCCTGGAACACAACACAAAACTTCCTCAAGTCGGGTCTCACCAAAAAGTTCATTAATAAAGAAAAGTTAGACCTTCATGATTACCTTCACTGACAACACATTATGATTAAATAAACAATGGAAACATTCAATTTTCCTACAAAACTATAAATCAATGTTTTATAAGACTATTTCTTGTAAAGATTTAAAATATTTCTGAACAAATTACTGGAGCAGTATCTCCGTTAGCCTGAATCCCTCCTAACTAGATCTCTCCAATAGCTGGAATTGAAATTTTCTGAAAAATTCCGGGTTTGGGAACAATTTTCCGAGGGGCACATTTTCTGGAAAATTCTAGAAAAAAATTTCTGGGTACTCATAAAATTCTGGAGGTGGGGGGATCTTTCTTTTCTGGGTTTGAGAGATGAAAATCAGGTGCATTTACTGGAAATTCCGAGAGATTTTTTCCAGTAGGCGGAAAATTACGGGGATGGGGGATTTTTTTCCAGGTTCGAAAGATGATGTAATGTGCAATTTCCAGAACTTCCGAGAATTTTTCCCGGTGCCCGAAAATTCCAAGGAAGGGATTTTTTTTCCAGACTTGAGAGTCGTCTCATTACCCTGATATCTCTCATTCCCGGTGCTCTGAACCAATTGTTCTGGCCATTGGAAATATCACTGTTTACACATCTATTTCTGTAAGGAGTTGTGAAGTTCACTGTAGGAGCACAATAGAGCAAGCTTAACTGGAAATATGGCTGTAAATGAACCATTGAACTCGTGAGGGTAAAGATGAATAAAAAGACCTGGATACAGAGGTCTAATGTCTCCACTAAGTGAATTAAAATTAATTATCAACAGGGGAAACTGCAGCCAAGAACATAAGGAAGAACCTTGATACTGAAACAGTTTACTTTGCCAGAAAAATACAGATACTGTACCAGGTGAATAATAATAACAATACTGACATGGCTGAGCCTACTGAGAGCCTGAGCTCTCTTAGTGGCACCTACATAACAAACTTATATACGAAAATTTGATCAGATAAATGGTACATATTGCATCACAACTAAACTTGTTAAAAATGGACAAAATACATAAGATGAGCATCACTGTTTTATTCTAAAAATTTTTACCTTGGGGACACTGAGCCTGGTGAGTATAATGGTAGTTACAGACCAACAACTACTGTATATACATTTGTTAAGGATCTGCCTATATTTACCTAAGTCACAAGTTATAACTCCATAATAATCAGGTAAAATAATATGCTGAATAATTACATGAACCAATTCACAACGTGATTATTGACTGTGTTGAACCCTTGCCTACGACCAGAAGTGGAAATCAGTACTTGCTCACTACAGTATAATGTGTGCAATTACCTGTTATCCCGAGGCCATACCTCTTAGACGGATAACTTCAAAACTTATGATAAAAGCCTTGGTTAATTTTTTATCCAATATGGAATTCATAAATATGTGCAATCAGATCAAGGTAGTAATTTTACACCAGGATTGTTTAGGCAAGTAATGCAACAGATAAGGATCAAACAGAATTTGGCTACGGCATACCATCCGGAATCTCTGGGAGTACTAGAACGTTTTCACCAAACTCTGAAAAATATGTTAACAAAATATTGTATTGAGCAGAGAGGTAATTGGGATGAAGGTATTCCTTATGAGTTGTTTGGAGTTAGAAGTAGTTATTAAGAGACACTAGGATTTTCCCCTTTTCAACTGATTTTTGGTAATGAGGTTAGAGGAAGTTTGGAAAGAATCTTCGATAAGCACTGCAGACCATCGACTAACATGACCTCAATATATGAACAAATTTAAAGAACGATTAAGTAAAGCTTTGAGAAGTTGCTGAAGGACATCTTGATCAATCTCAAACAAAAATGAAAAAGTTGCATGATATCAACACAATAATTAGAGAATTTAAGCCTGGTAACAATGTATTAGCTTTTCTACCAATGTATCAGAGTCACCTTAAGGTTAAGTTTTGTTGTCCCTACCATGTGAAGAAAAACTCAGGTGAGGTGAACTATGTGATTGAAACTCCAGGAAGGCGAAAGAAGGAAAGATTAGTACATGTTAACCCTTTGAAGCCATATTACATAAGAGATGATAATCCTGTATGTAACTTAATATTGCCTGATACCTTACCAGAAGTAGAAGAGCATCAGGATTTCTCTATTGATACTGGAGTGCCCCTGACAAAGTCTATAATGTTACTTGACATAACCACTAAATTATCCCACCTCCCATAGGAGCAGATGAAGGATGTATATCATTTATTGGAGGAGTTCTTGCAGCTCTTCAATGACGTACCGCATCCCTGTACATTGGTGGAACATGACGTGGTGCTGACAACAACGCTCGACCCATTAAGCAAACACCCTACCGAGTTAACCCAAGAAAACGTTTGTCTTCAAAAGGAAGTGGAGTGGCTTAGTGGAACCTAGTATGAGTGAGTGGGCTTTCCCATGTATACTGGTATCGAAACCTGATGGTAGTCTTCGGTTGTGTACTGATGCAAGGTAAATGACATTATTAAAGGTGATTATTTCCCTTTATTAAGGATAGAGGATATAATAGACAATGTTGGAGGGCAAAATATGTAACCAAGTGAGAGCTAAAGATATTTCGGCCTTCATAAGTCCTAGTGGGTTTTATCAATATAATGTTACACCATTTGGTATGAAAAATGCCCCAGCCACCTTTCAGCGTCTCATGAATATTGTTACTACAGGGTTGGAAGGAGATGATACATATCTGGATGATTTAGTGGTATAAGGTGACACTTGGGACCAACACCTGTCTAGATTGTGAGCACTTTTCCAGAGGCTGGTGGAGGCAAGACTAACAGTATATCTGGTGAAGAGAGAGTTTGGCCATGTGAATATCACCTACTTGGGACATGTGAGTGGACAGGGACAGGTTTCCCCGGTAGCTGCGAAGATGGAAGCAATCCAGAGTTTTCCCGCCCCAACTAATCAGAAGGATGTTATGAGGTTTCTTGGTATGGCAGGTTTTTACAGAGGATTTTGTCCTAATTTTTCATAAGTTGCAGCTACCCTGACAGACCTGGTTAGTCCCAAGAAGCCCTTCCACTGGTCACCTGAGTGCCAGGCTGCCTTCAACTGTATCTGCAGTCTCCTGTTCTCTACTCCAGTACTACAAGCTCCTGACTTCATTTACCCTTTCAACATCCAAGTGGATACTAGTGATGTGGGAGCAGGAGCTGATCTTCTACAGTTAGGAAAGGACATGGTACTACACCCAATGCCACATGTTTATAAAGTTCAAGCAACACCCAAAAAATTATAGCACCATAGAGCAAGAAGCACTTGCATTAATCCTGGCACTTGAAAAATTCAATGTCTATCCAACTTGCTCGAACCAACCAGTGACAGTATTTAGTGACCACAACCCACTTCAGTTTGTGAATAAAATGAAGAACAAAAACCAATAGATTAAGGAGATGGGACTTAACACTTCAGCCATAGAGTTTAGTAATTAAGCACATTAATGGGAAAAGACAATTTGTTTGCAGATGTTTTATCCCGAGTAGACACCTGAGATGGTTCTGGTTTCAATAAAAGCATTTTTGTTTCCCTCATATGCTTTCTTTTAGGGGGGAAGTGTTACGACAGTCACTATCTATTGGTCAAGTAAAAAGGTGGTGAGGACTCCCAAGAGTGGGCACACTGGACAGTCTTGATGCTTCAACTCATTCATTCGAGGGTTGTATGGTTGCCAGCTGTGGGTCTCACCTTCTCCACATTGTTATTGTATTGTGTGAACTGTCTTCACTTATGTTATAAGTCTTCCTGCTCCAGTCAGGTTAAGTACTGTATACAGCATTGTAATTGATTTAATTGTAGGTTTAACAGTGTTGTTTTGACAACGGGTAAATTCTTGAATTGAACAAACTTCCTATTTAGTTATTTTGTCATTATGTTTCTTGTAGGCAGCTACCAAACAGGGAGGTACTACCGCCTGGGAATATATTGGAAGCATAATGTATTGTCTAATGGTAGACCCTGCTGCCATATGGCATCACGAAAATTGTGACCAAGTCCCAGGTTGCTGATCTGACTTTCTGCCTCATTTACACACAATTGCAGGGTCTCAATTGTTTCTCTTACTATTGACAACACAACATACATATATTGTTTCTCACTCTTGATCTTTTTTCCATTTTTGTATTTCTTTATGGTTTATTATTATTATTATTATTATTATTATTATTATTATTATTATTATTATTATTATTATTATTATTGCAGTGTTGTTATTATTATTATTGTTATCATAATCATTTAAAACAAAATAATTTTTTTTATTTTTTATTTAAAATTTACTTATCTGAATTACTATTATTGTTATTATTATTATTATTGTTATTATTATTGTTTTATCCTCTTCACTTTTTATTACATTTTCGACCCCCCAGGCATTAAGAACCAAGCGGACTGTGAAGAGCTGCAGAAGGACCTCTGTGGGCTCCAGGAATGGTCAAAGAAATGGCTGCCGAGATTCAAAGTCATGAAGTGTAAGAGGATGCACCTGGGGCATACCAATGGTAAGAAGGCGTATCATATGTCCCAACGGGATGAAGAAACTGCACTAGTTGAGACAATGTGAGAAGAACCTAGGTGTGTATGTTGACAATGAGCTGAAGTTCTTGGGCCACTGTGAGAAGAAGGTAAATCAGGCAAATAAATTATTGGGTCTTATAAGAAGGTCGTTCAGATATCTAGACGGTCCGTCCCTCGTAACGATCTTCAGGAGTGAAGTGCTTCCCCATCTGGAGTACTGTCACCCCATCTGGTCCCCGAGATATGCTAGGGACTGTCAGTTGGTTGAAAATGTTCAAAGGAGGGCCACCAGACTGGTGCCTGCACTTCGGCACCTCAGCTACCCTGAGAGATTGGAGCGCCTGAACTTGCGTAGCTTATATTACAGACGGTCAAGGGGGGACCTAGTTGAGGTGTATAAGCATCTCAGGGGGCACTACTCAGTTGAGTGTCCTTACTTGGAGCTGGCGGACGCTCGCCCCACAAGGGGTCACAGCTCAAGATTGAAGAAGCCGCAAGTCCAGAAAACTGTGAGGGCAAACTTTTTCGGAGTGAGAGTTGTGAACTCTTGGAACAACTACCAGAGAGTGTTGTGACGGCACCGAGTGTGAGCTCTTTCAAGACAAGACTTGACCAACACTGGAGCGGGTTCAGGTACATTCAGGAGCCGGTGCATGCCCAGTATTTGCCAACAGTGCGTGACAGAGATGTGACCGATCGCCCGGGCGGCTAACGAGCCGATCAGTGGCGAAGAGGATAAAAGGAAAAGGCCCTGATGTTGACCTGTGCCCGGGTGGGCTAATCCCCATAAAAAAAATTTGAAATCGTCTCCATACACAGAACTAGACTTCCTTGCTGCTACACAGTAACCCACACACGGTCCTGAGTATGGTTCAAAACACACATCTGCTCGCTAATGTACTGGCCGCTGACCATTCAAAACACGAAGTTATATTAGTCGAGAAGGAAGAGTTAACTTAACAATCTAATGTGCACAAAACAAAACCTCTCGTATCTTAAAACATGATTTTGGTTCATTCACTCCTCCCTCCCCCCTGGCCTCCTATAACACATCAGTTTATGAGTTACCAGACACAGTTTGAGTCAACATACCATTGTTTCTGGAAGTCGAGGAATCCAGTGTACAGTAAGCGAGCCTCCTTAACAGTAACATCCCAGAAGTGTTCCAGTGTACTGAGGTTATTGGGTTTATTAAAGTCAAACTGCTCCAGCTGTCTCACCAAGATCCACAACTGGTCATAAAGATCTGCAGAACTGACCTGGGGGACCTGAATTCCTGGTTTCCCATATTCAGTCTGAAAAATAATATTCAATATATATAGTTAAAGTATTACTCATGAGACATCTACATTATCTACTATGGATATACATAAATAATATCAACCTCTACTATTAACTATCAACATCATTAAGAAGTGTGCTTTGGTCACAAGGTAGTAGGCAGCTACCAAACAGGGAGGTACTACCGCCTGGGAAAATATTGGAAGCATAATGTGTTGTCTAATGGTAGACCCTGCTGCCATATGGCATCACGAAAATTGTGACCAAGTCCCAGGTGGCTCAACTGACTTTCTGCCTCATTTACACACAATTGCAGGGTCTCAATTATTTCTCTTACTATTGACAACACAACATACATATATTGTTTCTCACTATTGATCTTTTTTTATTTTTTTATTTCTTTATGATTTATTATTATTATTATTATTATTATTATTATTATTATTATTATTATTATTATTATTATTATTATTATTATTATTATTATTGCAGTGTTATTATTATTATTTTATTTTAATTTTTTATTAAAAATTTTACTTATCTGAATTATTATTATTATTATTATTATTAAATTTTTGCCCCCCCCCAGGCCCCGATGTGGGTCAGTGACCTGTGCCCGGCAGGACTACTCCCCGTAAAAAAATAAAATAAAATATAGATCATATGAAGATTAATCTACCTCAGTTTATATCACCTGATGATTAACCACCCTAATACTAACCTAACCTAAACTATCCTAACTTAACCCCTCTGGGTAACATAGGGTGTTTCATCATCTGGTGAAATAAGCTGGGGGTGAATCTTCAGGTTATCCTTCATAAAATCTAATTCAGAATGATAAACTTATTATATTCATCCAACAAGAAACTGTATCACAAGTCAGATAGGCAATGTCCTGGTTGACCTCGAAGCTGTTGTAAGGTGGCAATGAAGGCCATGTTATTAGAGACAAAAGCCGGGCCTACTCCACCATCCCCATTTATAATTTTCGAGTTACTTTACCCTTTATTTTATATTTGACCGGTAATTATATAGGACTAACCCGCGGGCGAAATTGATTTAAAACAATAATAAAAACGCCGGATTTTCATTGCTATATTATTGTGGACACTTGTAATTATTTTTTAAAATAAACGCAACTTAACATTTGTGGTTATGAAGAACAGACCTAACCAACCAAACCTACCCAACCTTACCTAACTTCCCGGTATATTAAACATAAAGAACTTACTATGATATGGTGACATTTGAGTCATTCTCTGGACGTGAGATGATACGGCCTCATCAGCACTGTGCAGCCCGGCGGGTTAGTCCTATATATTAACCATTTGACCAATCAGCTTAAATGTTGAAGTGACGTCATAGTCACGTGCACCAATCAGCATGAGTGCAGATGTGACCTAATACTTGTGCGCTAATCAGCATTCACAGCCAGTTGGAGGTGTTTTCAGTGTCTAAACTACACGATAGGTACCGGACATTAAAAAAATACAAAAGTTGTGGGCAATTAAAAGCAATAATACCCAGTTTTCTTATTCTTTATTATAATTAAAGTGACTATTAGCAAAATTATCCCTTGCTTATCACTGATAAGAGAGAGCTACAGCATGAAATTGCATTCCTTTTCGGCCCGACTAATTACCCAAATGTAGCCGCAATTAAGTCAAATAATGGTCCTACATGAATAAATCGGACTGCCAATCACTTCTCGACTAGTATTTGGTGTCACAAAGTAAAAAAAAATTGGAAAACTTACTTTAATCTGAGTTAATAGATCGCGTGCATGTACCGAGGGAGCGAGTAATTACCCAAATGTAGTCGCAATGAAGTCAAATGATGGTCCTACAAGCGTAAATCGGGCTGTGAATCACTTCTCGATTATTATTTGGTGTCATAAAGTCACAAAAAATTGGTAAACTTAATTTAATCTGAGTTGTGTTAGGTTAGGTTAGGTTAGGTTAGGTACATGCACTCGATCTATTAACTCAGATTAAATTAAGTTTACCAATTTTTTTTGACTTCGTGACACCAAATAACAGTCGAGAAGTGATTGGCAGTCCGATTTATTCATGTAGGACCATTATTTGACTTAATTGCGGCTACATTTGGGTAATTACTCAGCACCTATATTTTGATACTAATTTAACAAAACTAACCTAAATGGTGAAATAAACTGGGGTCTAATCTTCAGGTGATCACAAGAATTTAACACCACACAAACTTGAAATTTGGAACACATTTTTTCAGCAATTATTCAACATTTATTCATTATACACGTAACTGTAAACCAAAGAGTGTGAACTAAACAACACTGGACTGGAGCAGGTTCAGGTGCCAGTGCATGCCCAGTACGTGCCAACAGTGCGTAATAAAGACGACCGACTGCCCAAGAGGTTAACGAGCCGATCAGTGGTAAGGCGAAGAGGATAAAACTAATAGTGAAGTCACCTGAAAACTGAGACACTGGTAGACAATTGGTAGAGGTAGACCATCCCCTCACTAACAGATGGCGGTAAAATAGTGAAGTAGAGCCCTTTAACTGGTTTGTTTATTATTACCCTAAGACTATAATAAGAAAGATAAGAAAGCAAGGCGAAAACCGCGTAGGCCACATAGCATAGTTGGTGGCGGAGTCAGCGGATGGCGGTAGTGTGCAAGGGTGGGCGTCACCATCACCTGTGTGCCGTGTACATACATACAAAAAAAAAACAGATCACCCTGAGCTTGTGTTACGTTTTCACGTTGCTATATATCATTGATCATATAGAATTTACTGTGTGATATTGTATGTGTGTGTGAATGTGTACACATTAAGAACGTCAAGGCAAGGACGTCAAGGTAATAATATTACCTTGACGTCTTTGCCTTGACGTTCTTAATGTGTACACGCACACAAACACACACACACACATACAATATCACACAGTAAATTCTAGATGATATATATAGCAACGTGAAAACGTTAACACAGCTCACTCCGCCGGTTACCTTGGAAACATGGACACGCTACCTTGGGCTTTTAGTTAGCCGCGTTGCCAACAGATGGCGTTGATCAAAGCTCAGTGGCTCACTTTTTTTATTGGTAAAGCAAAGACTATAATAAGAAGACAGGAAAGTAAGGCAAGAACCGTGTAAGCCACATAGCATATAGTTGGCCGTATGTGGCCGGGAATTGTTATACATGGGGCCTGCTGAACGACGCTCAAAATTCGGGCTATGCGACTGGAAGTTTTAACCGCGAGCAAGGGACTCGTGCGACTTGCCGGTGGACGTTGATAGCTGCCGCTCCACTACAAACCATGACGTCATCCCGGGCTTGTTCCACGCTGAGTGCTCCCTAGTTTTCTTTGCACAGCCCCAATTATTGGTAAGTTTTATACATAATAACAGTATAAATTAATCGTGAATGTATGTAGAACAAGGTAGTTTATATAACAATGAATTATTTAGTCGTAATGTAAAAGAAAAGAGCAGTGCCGGATTAACCATGAGGCACTTGAGGCACTGGCCTCAGGCCCACCGACCCTAAGGGGCCCCCAAATCCAAACATTCTCGAAGTTGAAGCATATAAAACATGAACTTCGTTCAACGATATCCTAGCAACGTCTCAAGTTTCTGTCTCTTATGAACATTGAATGAGTTATTTTGCAGAAGCTTAATAATGATGAAATCATTGATAAATTTTGGTATATATATATATATATATATATATATATATATATATATATATATATATATATATATATATATATATATATATATATATATATATATATATATAACCCTGAGAGTAGGGGGCCCCAAGTTGATCTGTGCCTCAGACTCCTATTAAGCTTAATCGGGCCCTGGAAAAGAGTGTGTTATCGCAACTCGTCTGTTGCTACCTCAAAACTGCATCAACTGATAGCTACTCGGCTACGCCCACTACCGCAGATATTTCAGATAACTGCACTGGAATTACGATGGTCATACACATTTTTATAACAAACACGAGGGGATTTGTGCATTCATCACAGCTGTGTGTAGGGACAAGTTGCTTGATGACAAGCTTCGTCTGCTAGGGCCAGCAGAAAGCAAGGCTAGGTAGCATTTTGTTTACCTTTAATGGATAACCTACAACATATTTAGCTTTAGCCTATCACTGTGTCTATAATTAACTGCTACAATTAATACTTTTTTGAAATATGAGTGATTCTAGTCAAGTGGCAGGGAAAGGTTCTGTAATATACTGTAGGTATTCTGTTTCAGACCTGAAAGGAAACATGCCGCCTCCAGCAACAAAGAAGCGAAAAATTGCAGAAGGAAATCGCAAATTTAACCCTCTTTGGGAAGAGGAATTCTTTGTTATTGTAAAACAATATGAACTGTATTTGCTTACATTTGTGGAAACAAGTACCGTTCAAAGCTCACCAACATTCACACCACAGAACTTGTAAAGGCTGCTGTTACCAAGTTTAAACCAAATTTTGCTGAAATTGCAAATCATATCCAGGCTCAACCCTCACATTAGTTTTAGTATTGTTCTGTGTATCTGTATTTGGAATGTGAACCCTTATTTTGCATTGCAAAAAGCCAGCTTTATGCTACTTTATAACAACAGCTGAAAGACATTTTTATTCTAAAAATATCACAAGGCTTTTTTTTCTGCTCTACAATATATCGTAAAGTACTTTTCTCTCTTGTTTTTTTGTATTTCAAATATGTATGTTGTTTGTAATAATTTTTCTTATAGTAAAATATAGTCCTGCATTTCTGCTTGCTCATTCAATCCTGTGGAATGCGTTGTTGACTTTTGTTGTCTGAGTACAGCTGCAGCCGATCGCTGATTAATTATTTGCCAGCTGATGTGGTCGACTAGTATAAAAGGTTGCGGACCCATGGTTTACATGAAGACCGGGACATTTAACCATGATTGGGCGTCACCATCACCGGTGTGCCGTATGCACAGGTACAAAAACAGATCACCCTGAGCTTGTTTCACGTTTTCACGTTTCTATACTGTATATCATTGATCAGATACAATTTACTGTGTAATATTGTATGTGTGTGTGTCAGTGTGTATGTGTGCATGTGTACACATTAAGAACTTCATAATGTGTACACACATACAATATCACACAGTAAATTCTAGATGATATATATAGCAACGTGAAAACGTAAACACAAGCTCACTCCGCCGGTTACCTTGGAAACATGGACACGCAACCCTCACGCGCCCAGGGTCTTTAGTTAGCCGCGTTGCCAACAGATGGCGTTGATCGGAGCTCAGTGGCTCACGTTTTTTAATCGGTAAAGGTAGACGCTTTCCCGTCTTTCTTATTTTAGTCTTTGATTGCTACTGAGTGCTAGTCGAGGTTTTGTTATGGGGTGGAGCCAGGAATTTACCGAGATGGAGGAATAAGAGAAGAAGGATGAAGGAAGGAGGGAATGAGAGAGAAAGGAGACGGAGGAGGAAAATAATAAGGGAGGGGGATTGAGGTGGGAAGAAAAGAGAGAAAGAGTAGGAGGAAGGAGGGAAGGGACACACACACACACATATCGTATCCACTTTTTTGCCCTTAGTATCTATATCAGTTCTCGTGTATAGAACCAAATGCACAATGTGCTTGAATACTCTCACGCAAATGACGATAACAAAGTGTGCGGCCAGACATACTGCCTCACACGCCTGTACTCACGCATTTGTGAATAAGTTACCCTTTATGTATAGAACTAAACAAAGTGTATTGAAATACTGTGTAACATTCAGTGCCATAATATCCTGACCACGGGGGTTAATTATTATGGCCCGTTGTAAACTCTACTCTGTAATCCTTTTGCGTTACCGCTCACAGGATGGGTATGGGGTGCACAATAAAGTAGCTGCCGTAAGCGGCAAAATCAAAAAATCAAATCACATATCGTTTCTCACTTTTGATCTTTTTTCTTTTCTTTATTATATTATTATTATTATTATTATTATTATTATTATTATTCATCATTATTTATCATCATCATCATCATCATCATCATATTCATCATCATCATCATCATCATCATCATCATCATCATCATCATCATCATTATTATTATTATTATTATTATTATTATTATTATTATTATTACATCTTCGCCCCCCGGGCCCCGATGTGGGTCAGTAACCTGTGCCCGGGTGGGCTAATCACTGTAAAATACACACACATACACACGACGTCAAGCTGTACGCTTCCGAGGGGCTGTCTCCACCTTTCAGTCACTCACCTGTGGCGTCCTCCAAGGCACCAAGATGGGACCACTATGCTTCCTTATGCTTATCAATGATGCCCTAAGAGAAACCCCTGCTCGCTGGAAACATGTCGACGACTCCACCATTCTACTCCCGACTATACCGCCCTTCAGGACTTATTGAACAGTCTCCAAAACTGGGCCACCAACAACCACGTCACCATCAACCATACCAAGACCATGGTTATGCACATCAACCTCTCCTCCGACGTTGTCCCGCCCCCTTCCATTACTCTAGGTCCCAACACACTCCAGGTTGTAGATTCCACTAAGCTCCTCGGCGTCACCAAAGACAACAAACCAAATTGGAAACCAAACGTCAGTGAAGTTGTCAAATCCTCCAGTTTCCGTCTCCACCTCCTCCGCCGATTCAAGTCCCTCGGAGTTCCTGCGCCCGAGCTCCTCAGTGTTTACTCAACATTCATACTTCCCAAGCTCACCTATGCCTCCCCTACCTGGTCTTCCTCCCTAAATGCCACACAACGTAAACACCTAGAAAAAGTGCAAAAGATGGCATGCAAGATTATTCTCTCCCCTTCCTACTCCACATATCAAGAAGCGCTCAACACACTGACCCTTTCGACTCTCACTGACCATCACCACGACCTCATCTGCAAATTTGGTAAGAAGCTTCTGCACCATTCTCGACACCGGCTCCTATTACCACCTGAGATCCCTAGCCCGAGACTTGCTGTTCGATACCACAACCGCATCCAGCCCATACGAGCACGAACTGATCGCTATAAGAACAGCCCAGTCCCAACCATTGTAAAAATTATCAATAACTTGTAATCAACCAGTGTATTCACTCCCAGTAAATCCTACTTTTTGCACTGTCACTATGTTGAAATGCCCTGTAGTTTGAGCTTTTCCCCACCTAGTTATTATATATCTTATTTGTATCACTTATGTTACTTGTATATTATTTGTAAATCGAAACCCATTCCCCAATTATGTAACTGTATATTTTCAGCCTTCTGGCTGCTATGCTCTTTCAATAAACCGTTAATTATTATTATTATTATTATTATTATTATTATTATTATTATTATTATTACACACACACGAGGAGAACCTCACCCATGAGTATCACAAATGTCAGGGCACCTCAGGATATATATATATATATATATATATATATATATATATATATATATATATATATATATATATATATATATATATATATATATATATATATATATATATATATATATATATATATATATGTATATATATGCTGATAACCACAAGGAAAGAAGAAAACACGAAGTCCCCAAGTGCTTTCGTGTAATTCACATCTTTAAATAGTAGGGTCATTACCTAATACCTGACCATTGTGGACCTGGTCTCACCTTCTCTGTATATATACACCTTGTTTTGTACTTCTCTTCAGTCTGTACTCACCCCTGAAGATGTGAATTACACGAAAGCGCTTGGGAACTTCGTGTTTTCTTCTTTCCTTGTGGTTATCAGCATATACCTAGATCACGCGCACCTACAGTGATTTATATATACTCTGTATAAGAGACACATAAGACACACTATTACCCCACTCCACCACTGATAGTAATTATAATATTATGTTGAGGAGTGTTAGTAAATGTGGGTTGATTAAGAATTTACGAGGGAGTGTGAGTGAGGAAGGTCCCCTCCCTCCTAGGTACTGTACTCACCAGGGCCTTGATGACAGCTGTGGTCAAGTTAGAGAAGACAACATCAGGTGTGTGAGGGTGTAAGACATAGTGACACACCACCTCCACTACCACACTCACGCCCACACTCCTGTTACACGCACCAGCCGCCCACTCCACCCATGTTTCTTTCTGCTCAACCTGCCAACAGAGAACATGATGTTAAGTTGTTTTGTGTATACTAGAGTGGCTGACTATGTCATATATTTGAAGACACTATGTCAACATACAGGTGTTGAATGTATACACACACACACACACACACCTACTAATGTATGTGTTCATCAGGTCTAAATATAAGAGTGGATCAAGACCGTGAACATTTAGTTTCCTTTGAGTGAATAAATGATTAAGTCTGGTATATACTGGTGCACTGATTTTTACATTGAAATCCTACATAAAAGCCTCGATGTTGTATTTATGGCTGTTGGCAACACCCATGTGTTGGTCAACGAGAAATTCTTGCAGGAGAATCTTTAACAAATATATTGTCTTATACAGACAGGAACTACAGGGTGTCTACTGGCCAGACAAAAAATTCCCTGGTTTTTCCATTTTTTTTTGTGTAAATATGAAAAGTTCCAGGTACATTAACTCGGTATTTACTACGACAGAATAACAAAATTAGAAGTTTTCAGTAATATGTAAATACTATTGGGAAATTTAAAGATGATACATATGATAATAAGAAATTGAAGACCCATTCGTGACCAACTCCAAGCCAATCTGACAAAAAATATACAGCTCTGTTATTGAAGTATTAATTACACCTGTGATGTACTTAAGTCTTGATACATAACAATTTATTACATAATGTCAGTGGGGGCATAAGATAGTATATACCTCTCTACATATTTTCAAAAAATACAATATACATATATCCTTTCAGAAGTGTTAACAAGGTAGGTGGGTTAAAGGGACTGGGAGGCAGCCATGACCCATCACTATTATTATAGTCTTTCATGAGCGCAGCGTGACTGTGTGAGACTAATTAATTCCAACCAATGGGCGCTGACCCGATGGTGTTATTACAGAATAAAACCAGCGCCGTCCACTGGGGGTGTGAGTCATTGCTTCGGTCGACTGTCCACCCGGCGCTAAATTTAAGCAGCCGATTCTCTGCCGGGTCTCAATATGATAGGTCACTTACCCATCCTTTTTTTTTATTGCCACTGGCTACCGGACTGACTATTTTATTCAACCAGCTATGATCAGGATATTTTTTTCCACGGATCTCTGCGATTCACGTGGGTCGACCTGGACGTTCCAAAAAAGCCGTAAATCCGGCCCAAACCGAAAAATCACACCCCTGATCTACCTATAAGACTCATGATAAATATGCAGAATAATCCACTTAAATAAAGTCACTTAATTATAAGAACAATTCATCTCTGACAATACTCATCACAGAATTAATGGGTATAACAGTCCTATTATATTTGGTTATTTGATCACTAACATGAAAGATGACAGGTATACAAACAATTCAGTTATTGGAGTGGACTATTTACTGAAATTTGTTCCTAAAAATTTAATTATTTACCGATTATACTATTATATAGTACATTAATTTATGGTATAATGGCTGTCAAAATAGCAATATTTTTAAGTTGAACTGAATTCACATAAAATTCCAGGTTTATTTGTAAAATTCCCTGACTTTTCCAGACTAGTAGACATCCTGAACAAGCAAAGGTGTCCATAATGTTGGCAATAATAACCTCCAATTTATTTTCAAAATCAGACACAATGCTCAGTGTTGTCTTGTTTTCAGAGCAGAGATGTGCACAAACACCAACATTATACACGACACACTCACCAGGACGAAAGAGGTGGCGAAAGAGGTCAACTCTTTTAGCAGGAAGTCTGCAGTACCAACGGGTCCCTGACGGAGTAGCTGTAGAGGCGGGAAGTCCTCCTGGACAGTCATCAGTGAAGAAAGCGTCAGTTCCTCACCTGCTGACAGAAACAACACTTGTTCATCACAGGTAAACTTGTTGTACCTCTGTTCAGCTTTTGTCATCGACTATATCAACCCAGATTCTCAGATATTTAGGTTAACTTCTTTACCAAAAACTGAAGTTTTAATAAAACCTTAAGTTATGACACAAACACTGCTGTCAAAGACCTGTATCATCCACATTACACCGAGACTTTACTGAATACTATATAGAAGTACAGCATCTTTTATCCCCAACAGAGAAATGAATTAACACATGAATTTATAGTCACCAGACTCAAGTTGTTGCACATCCGTTAAAGTTGTGTTGTTCACGACAGGTGTTCATGTATGTACACATGCCTGAGGCAGATGTAATTTTTTCTTACCTCAAGAGTGAGTTGACATGTGCAGTATGTGACACTAGAGTTACTGACTGTTGGCTGTCATGAGCTACAAAACATAATAATTTACCTCTGAGGATGATGATTTTTAAAGCTTCATACGCTAAATACTGTATCCTTTAACATGAGTCTTTGACAATTGATTCAATACCTCATTAATCTATTTAATTACATGCTTGAAGTCTTGTGTCGACATTACGTAAATTTGTGCTGTATTTTTCTCCTAATGGGATTGATTAAACACTACAGTATATTAAAGTCTGTGTGTTCAGTAAACAATACATGTATACCATTATGAATGCTATTCATGTATCAAAGGCCATTTTAAGTTTGTCACATGAAGATGCTCTTTTAAACCTTCGATGATGACTAAAAAATCAATAAAAAATCAATGAATGAATTTGATAATCTAAGTCAAGAATTGTAAACAAGAGTAAGTTTCGATACCTTGTAGGAGGTGAGTGAGTGCAGTGGCGACAGTGTGGGTGTGGTACATGAGGTACTGCACCGTGCTGGCCACCTGCTGTGTCCCTACCTCCTTCCCCATCCATACCATCACCTGGTCCACCATTTCCAGCATCATCCTGCATAAGGCAAGTCAAAAAGACACGTTAATATCTGTAAAGTTTACTTGACTAAGCTACTGTTAGGTTAGGTTGTGTCATCACTGTCAGGATGAACTACATGTTTTGGTGTTTGTTAAGTTGTGATGAGGTTAGTTTAAGGTAGTGTTACCGAAAGCTTAGTTAGGGTTAAGCTTAGTAATAGTTAGATTAAGTTAGGTAGAGTTTATCATAGATAAGATTAAAAGTTAGTTGAAGTTGTAAGGTCAAGCTGGGGCTATTGTCGGTCAGCTGAAGTTATATTACTTAATGGTTGGTGTTGGGTACAGTTAGGTAATGTTACGTTGATCAAACATGGCAAGACAAGACTAGGTTTGGACAGGTTCAGTTATGTTAGGGTAAGTTAAGTTAGGTTCTCTTGGGATGGTAAGGTTAGGTTATATTAGGGTAGGCTCAGTTAGATTAGATTAGGTTCAGGTAGGTAAGGTTGCTTTAGGATAGGCTTGATTATCATCTGAGATCTTTTACCGAGATCCATTTGCTCTACTCCAAGTTTCTATGCTGTCAGATATATGACATGTACTGGCACAGACTTATAACATAAAGATAACAATTACTCTATGTAAACAACAAATCCAGTACTAAGACAGAACAAGTTTCCTTATGAATTAAAGTTACTACTCTCTATAAGACTAAAGATTTCAAGTACTGTGCTCTCTCTTTCTCTCTCTCTCACCTCATGTACATTTGGGGATTCACGTCCACCTCGGTAAAGGAGTCCTGGAATTCCTGTATGATGGTTGTCTCCCAGGATGTGGTGAAGACATCCAGGATGTCTCGAGGATCACGTGAGGTCAGGAGCCTAGAGAAGGATTTCACTAGACGGAGGGCGGAGCCTACGTCCACTTCCCCCGGAGAGAGGTCCTCAATCTGACCCAAGAAAAGGTAGGGTAAGTTAGACTGTATACAGTATTTACTTATTGGGCTGTTTGTACTGTACTCAGTTTCCTGTCTCAAAAGTAAACTTTGTTGTTCTGGTATTAAAATCAAGACACATGGCTTTGTTCCGCCACTCACCAGGGCCTTCACACTCTGGGTCAACTGTGTGTCGGAGGTGAGCTCATCAGTTATGGCGGTGAAGTTTTCACAGAAGTAACGCTCAAGGCCTTGGACGTCCTTCTTGATGGTCTCCAGCTGGGACCAGGATGCTGGGAGGTCACCCACAGTGGAGGCCGGAGGGAAGAGATCAGTGATGGTAGTGTCACTGCAGGGGTAGTAGCGCCACGCCGTCTCATTGGTCAGGAGTGCCATCATGTTCTGTTGTGGAAGAGGTTGCTGGGTTACAGTACAATAAAGGCTCTGGTCTCCCCAAAACGCCAGGGAACTCAACACAACATTTGACTGTATCAAAGTTTTTGATAACTAATAAGAAAAAGCATCTGATAATATATAAACACACAAACTTTATCTTATAGATGAGTCATGGTTTTCATTCCATCTTTAAGTTTGTCTTTCCCATTCAATGACATCTTACAGGTCCCATTCTATCCCTATTGCATTTCTGCCCCTCTCCCTCCCCAGGTCTCCCCTACTAACCGTGGTAACACCGGTGATCCCCCAGAGGTAAGGGATGGCGAGGAGGCGTGGCAGTACTCCCACCTGCTTTACAAGAGGAGTGGTGTAGGGGCACCCACCTTCACACCACGCCCAGGGGTCACCCGCACCTGTAGCACAAACATACAACACTTAGCTCCTCACACACAGGTAGATATATAATTTAAACTGTACCACAAAACAGTGAGAGTACAAGCAGCATACACCAGCTTGTGAGGTACTTACTGTACACCTTGTCGAGGATGTTGTAGGAGGCGTTGAGGACCCCCACCAGCTGAGGGAAGGGAGGAGCAGCCATGACAGTAGGGATCTCCAGCACATCATACACATTTTCCACCACCTCCATCCTGCAGGACGGTCAACACAAGTCACTGCCAGTTAGCACAACATGAAAATACCATATACAGAAAATCTCTATTGATGACCCGTTAGATGCAACACCCCATCTAACAGACTATAAGGAGAGAGAAGTCCGTTATATGTTGACCTAAAGCTTTAAGTAAGGCGGCCTCTGTGTGTTGGTGTTTGTATGATAACTCTACAATGGTAATGATGGTGGCATTATTAAGGTCACCCTGGCATACCCTAGTCAAGCTATACTGTTGGGGTCAAGAGGTCACTTAGTGCAAATCTGCACTACGGGTGTGGGTGAGCAACTCGCCTGAGGGTATTACTGTACTCACGATAAGGGCAAGTACCAGCAACAGTCATGACAAGATACACTTGAGTTCTGCTAATGTGGTTGTTGTTACTTATCAATCATACACTCAGGGATAATAAACCACATTGTTTTTATAGCTACTTTGTTTTGAACAGTTAACATAAACAACACTTATAATATTCTCCCCACTAAAACGACTGCCATCTTTACAGCCATCTTCCATAATATATATATATGGCTTATATGATAAAAGTCGGCCATCAACTCACGCATCCTTTGGCAACACGGTGAAGAGGAGCTCCTTCAGGTGTTGGCTGAGGAGGACATCACTAGCGACCCACGGGTGTTGGGTGACGGCCGATATTTGTATGATGGAGTGTAGAGTTGATGCCGCCAGCCCTGGGGAGTGTACGGGCTGGGTTATTGCACCTGGCTGGCTACACCCTACTGTTACACCCTACACAGTACATTTGCAAAAATTCCCTGTACTTAAACAAAAGATTAACGGGAAACTGATAATCTGTATAAAAAAAAGACAAATTATTTAATAGATTTACTTATTAATTTGTAATGAAAAGTTAAAACAGGAGTTATGTGAGACAGGTAATTAACCACACCTGGCAGTAGAGAACCCAACCTAACCCAACCAAAACAAACCAAACCAAACACAACACAAACGAACCCAACCAAAACTTAACCTAACCTAACTTAACCCAACCTAACCCAACCCAAACTAACCTAGCCCAAACTAACCTAACCCCACCCAATCCAACCTAAACCCAACCCAACCCAACCCAACCCAACCCAACCCAACCCAACCCAACCCAACCCAACCCAACCCAACCCAACCCAACCTAACCCAACCCAACCCAACCCAACCCAACCTAACCTAACCTGCTGTAGAAAACACTGACCAGTTAGCCTCTCCACAGACCGGGAATCCGTGAGAAGGCGAATGAAGTGGGGATTAATTCTTTCCAGATCCTCAACTAATAGGATGTTGCTCACTTGGTTCAGGTAGATCCTCGTCCTGAAAGATACGATGTTAATTTACTGGTGTGTGTGTGTGTGTGTGTGTGTGTGTGTGGAAGGAGGAGAGTGGGGCACATGGATGGCAGGGGTTAACTGATGGATGGCAGGGGTTAACTGATGGATGGCAGGGGTTAACTGATGGATGGCAGGGGTTAACTGATGGATGGATCAATGACTAGATCAACAGGTAGAGAGAACTGATGGATTCGTGTTCACGAAAATGGTGAGGAAGGCATTGATGAACGCCGAAACATAGATAGATAGATATTTAACTAGAGATAACAACTAGAAGTATTGGTAATATACAGGAAACACACAAATGATGTAATCGGTGTTTTAATATCAGTAAATATATATTTTTTTATCTTAAAATGACGTAGCCACACAACAAATATATATATATATATATATATATATATATATATATATATATATATATATATATATATATATATATATATATATATATATATATATATATATATATATATATGTGTGTGTGTGTGACCTGTATAGCCTTCACTGACCTAACTAAGACCTTACTCCGGCCCAACAGGGACGCTCTTGTGGACACTCGCCGTTTTGTACCCATTGCCATTGTGGGCAACCCACGATGGCATGAACTGGTGTCTGCAACAGCACCCAGTCTGAGTTCTTCCCCATCCAAACAGGGTAAAACAGGGATGTACTGGCCAACTCCTTTCCATTTTCTCAGCCTTTTGCCAATTTAGTCTATGGACACCGGGTGAAGGGTCTTTTCAACATAAGACGACTCCAGGGAGGAACAAAGATGTCGGCAGCTTCCATTACTGAACTTCAGTATGCAGAACTCACTCTTGTCGCTCACACTGAATGTACTTACGGAGATCCTGAACACCTATACAGATGCTTATATACTTCGCCTGAGGTGAATGTACGTAAGATCAGATTCTCTTTCAGCCTTGGTTCAGCGACACCACCATCATGGCTCATTACATCCTCCAAGTTCGCTGGGAAGACAAGAGAACAAATGCCAGATTTCGTGACACCAACTGTAGGAGATTTGAGGCTACCATTATCCATGAACAATTACGGACTGGCCATGTTGCCGCATGGACGACAGTAGACTCGAAGCAAAGCATTTTTTCAGTCACCTAACGAATAGTAAACGTAATCCGGCGGGCAACTGATAAGTATAGGCTTTAAGACAAACCTGGTGCCAACGACCCCCTCACCTGGAGTCGATTACCCATATCGTAACGCTTGAGGAGCACCACACGAGGTGTCAATACTTTCGAATTAGCCTGACTGCATACCGAGGCAGACAAACGCCAACACCGGAAAGACGCTGCCGCCGCCCTCCTGCACTAGATGCAGCCTCCACATGCAACATCTGGACGACTCTGGTCCCATATCGCCCTCTTTACCCTCAAAACTCAAACGAAAGTGAACATCTCTAATAATTCATATTTCCATTTCATAGCTAGATGATCGTCATACCGATTCAGCATAGCGCAGTTGCAGTAAGTAGTAGTAGTAGTAAGTAGTAGTAGTAGTAGTAGTAGTAGTAGTAGTAGTAGTAGTAGTAGAATTTGAAAAAATAGCTAAGCGCAGGAGGTGGGCGCTCGAACTGGTTAACTACGTCGATAAGGGCAAATGGTTTCAGTCTTAATTTCAGATGCCACTCTATTGTTTGGGCGTTATCGCAATAGTAGGTTTGCCTCCCAATGCGTGTGTTTTTCTATGACGGCGATCACGCCATGGTGCAAGAAGGGCTCATATGCATGAGGCATGACGAGGTGGTGATCTCAGCCAATATGAAGTGAAACTGCTGAACGTCATGGTGGAACCGACCTCCACTGGATAGATCTTCAAAACACATTCACTAGAAGCCCGTGTGGACGTCAGTGCTCGAGGATTCTGGACGCGAATACAGCGAGCTTTTCGACATCAGGATTTTGATCCCATGGCGCATGTCACCGTAACCTAGCCTCGATGCTGCACATAGGAGGAACAAAACGACAAAGAGGGCATATGGGGAGAGAATTCAAATCGTTGATCAAGGCAGCTTCACTCTCTAGTGTTCACAACCTCTGGTGGGATGGATCCGCGAAGATGTTTTCACGCCAGACTCGCGGGGGTGATCTCCGAACAGAAAGCCGAAGTTATGTTACAGCCTGGATGAGATGTCGACTGTCCTTCTCGTCGTCTTTCTGTTTCTTGGCGCACGAGAGCTTTTCTCATCCGACAACTGCTGCAGATATTGACTATGAGGCTACAGTCACTGAATGCAGCATAGATCTGCGGCTCAACTAATTCAACACAGATAGGATAGCTTCTTATGTATTAGGATATTTAATATTAAAGTAATTGAATGGTGGCGAAGGTGTGGCTATTGGGAGGCTGGAGGCCACATTATAAAAAACAAAGTTGTAGTAGTAGTAGTATTGTGTGTGTGTGTGTGTGTGATAAATAAATGAATAAAAATGAATACGAATGAAATAAATAATAATGAATGAATAAATAATAATAAACACAATAGAGGTCAAATTTACAGAGTTTTGATGACATGTTTAAGGAGTTGAGCATCATCTTGGAAGGCCTTGAGCTTGTTATGTTCAATAGGCGGTAAGCGAGACAGAAGATCATCAATGCCCTCTATAATGGATCTCCTCGTCCTGATGGTAGTAGCTCCTGCACCCTCCTGGGAGTGATCATCAAGCTTCAGTAGCTCGTGGATCACCCCAGACAACTTCATGATGCTCTCAAGAACCTGGGATGGCTTGGTCGGCTGCTGGGAGTACATCTGAAGGAGAATTGTTTTAGGAATGATTTACTGACATGCTCATTTAGATTTAATTTCCTCCATATAATATGTGGGGTAACTTTAACCTGACTTGGAGACTCACCTGACCCATTTCTGATTGGTTAAGCGGTGTCCTCAGGAGTGCTGTGATTCGCTCAAGATCTCTAGCCCCGCCCTCACTACAGAACTTGGCTCAAAATCCACCAATCAGCATCGTTCAAATCGACCCACGAAGACCTGCTACAAGCCCACGTCGTGAGTCTGTCTTCTGTTATTAAGTCCTGAAAGATGATAGACAAGTGACTATACACACCAGGGCGGATCCAGGCATATCAAAAGGGGGGGATCCAAGAAGTTGTGGGTGGGGGAACATAGCTCGCCCAACCAATACTGCATTAAAGAAAAAAGTATTAGAATTTTCTGATAAAGGGGCCTGGACCCCAGGTCCACCATGGATCCGCCCTGCACATATATTTTCTGTCAAATATACTGTAGATATTTCACGTATAATCTGACAATTAGATCCCAGCTTAATTCACCTGATGATTAACTACCCTAACCTGGCCAACTCTAATCTAACCATGCCTCACTTAACATAGCCTTATCTGACCTGACCGGATCTTATCTAACCAATCCAATTTTACCTAACCTAGCCTTACCTTCTCTACTTTAACCCACTACTAATGTTAAAGCTAACCTAACCTAACCTAATTCTTCAGCTTGTGATTGAAAACTTTAAATATAAAACGGATTAAATTCATCTAAAATCTTTCACATTGACATTAAACAAAAGCTGTTGGAAATATCTCCCTGTGAGAGCATGGGTTAATTAACTACCTTACCTGGACGAGGGAGAAGTTGGTGAAGGAGGCGAGGACGGTGAGGGGAGGGCGACGGTGGCAGGTGAGGCGAGGACCTAACCATCGACAACTGAACTGCGTGTGTGAGGGAGTTGACAGTGATGAGTTATTCCTTTCAGTTATTGACACTCACTCACACACACACACTCACTCACTCACTCACTCAATCACATTTACACAGATATAAATCAACAAATAAACATACAGGTACACGTATATACTCACACAGATGCAGACACAGGTACACACACACATACACATACATGAAACTGAGATATACACATACAAATATCACTGTAGGAGATGAAACAAAACAACCCTGTATCTTCGACTGTAACCTAGGGGTCCTCTTCACAACAACTAATACAGAGGCGTAGCTTCAATATATTATTTACAATACCTCGGCTTCCACCTCTCATCTACACTGTCAAAAAATAAATAAAATAATAATAATAATGATCACAACCCACCCAACAATTGTACTTGATAAATAAGTCACCTAAAGATAAACAATATAGTTGTCTGTTACCCCAACAATGTTTTATTTTTTTATTTTTTTTATTTTTACCCCAAATTAAAAAGTGAAGGTAAACTGTACTGTAGATTGTAATTGGCTGTCATAAAGTGTACATTACAGTGTTGTGACAGGAGGAACTAATGTGCTAGGTTAACTGGACTTAAAGATGTCATAAGATAGTTTCAGCTGTATTAAAATATGCTAATGAGTTGGGTCTTGCCATAAACTGGAATGATTAATCCACAATGTGCAAATAGGGGGCGCCGGTGGTAGAGCGGTACCGCTCTTGCCTCGCAAGAGAAATGTCACGAGTTCGATTCCCGGGCAGGTGGAAAATTGTTTGGACACACTTTTAGCCCCTTGGTCCCTGTTCATCTAGCAGTAAAGTAAGGCCCATTAAATCGAAGGTTGCGAATTGTATTCAGGTTGTTGGCTTCCAATAACTTGCTGACAAAAACCTATGACTCTTCAGGCTTCTACGCCCTTGACAAAAAACCTATGACCCTTCATGCTTCTATGTCCTTAATTCATGAGACATAAAGGCAAGCATGAACTTAGCATGCTTCCCAGATGGGCGCTGTAAGCGCTTCTACACTTCACCTTGCACAGGATGTAGGGGGGTGCTCAATAAACTAAAAAAAAAAAATTGCAAATCTAATTATAGTTTTAGAAGAAAAATCGAAGGCTGGTTTGACTGAAAATTTCCAAATTTTAACATCTCTACAGGACGATGTTTCCCTGACTTAATCACCTCAGTGGCTGTTCATAAGACCTTACCTGAGACCTGTCACTCGTGGCCTGGTCACGTTACTTGACGCCCCTATAAAACCTCCCTCTGTAATTGTTCTTGTCAGGTGTGGCCACTGAGGGGTGATGCTGCAGCTGTTGACAATCTTATCAGGCAGCTGTATTAAGCCACGACACCTTCTCTACGCCTACAGCTCACTTATCCACCCTGTCTCTTGCATTTTAGTCACTTACTGTTCTTCTCACACTACTGAAGAGGGCCGTGGGCTACGGTCCAACTATACAGTGTTCTCGTTATTCTGTGTTTTATCTTCTACAGTGGGATATCATTTGTATTATTTATGTGGCATTACATAATTTCTTCACACACACACACACACACACACACACACACATAACAAAGGTTGACATCCATGTATAAACTGTACAGTATACAACACTTACTGTCAACAGCTTGGGTGATGTTGGTAGCCATGAGGGAGGCAACCTGCAGGACTGTCAACACACGGGTGACAGGGCTGCCACCTCCGGCAGTAGACGACTGGTAAAGTTATCCAGGGCCTCACCCATCCTGCAGGAGGAGGAGGAGTAGCACACTGTAGCACCACCACCAGGAATCAACAGTACCTAATGTTTACTTCCACCACAACACAGCGTGATTATTATGAGCTATACAAGACTCACCTGCCTTACCTTCACTCCACACAACCATACTTACTGCAGCTACGGAACCCCACACACACACACACACACACACACACACACCTGATATGACCTTAAAACGAACGTGATAATGTGGTACCTGGTAGAATGAAACACAGGTGGATACGTGCGGAGGAGTCTGGGCAGGATGGTGGTGGCGCCCATCAGTAAGGTGTGGTAGACGGGGCGTTGTCTTAGCTTCTCCTCGACCTCTTGAAACCCGGTGTTGAGTGTCTCCATTGACGACCCCGCCTTCTCCAGCACCGCCTTCCACGATGCCTCACCTGTCTCCTGTAGGTGGTGGTGTTCTTCATTAGCTCTCTCTTTTCTTCAATAAACCTGAATCACTAAAAACAGCTTCAGTTCAAGACATAAAGAACGGTAAAATAATCACTTAAATTTTTGTATTGTCACTACTTCCTGCATCATCATCATCATCATCATCATCATCATCATCATCATCATCATCATATTATCATCATCATCATCATCATCATCATCATCATCATCATCATCTATACACTCGTAATTGACACATTAATAACAGCATGGTGTAATACGGTGGGTCAGGGCTGAGAGAGTCTGGCTATAAGGAACACAAGTGTATATTAATGTGTAGTAATGTATAACTAATATGAATGGATCACCTGAATATTAGCCCCCAGCTTATTTCACCTGGAGATTAACCTAACCTAACCTTAAACCTAACCTAACCTAACCTAACCTTAAACCTAACCTAACCTAACCTTAAACCTAACTTAACCTTAAACCTAACCTAACCTACCCCAGCTTATTTCACATGAAGATTAACCTTACCTAACCTATCCCAGCTTATTTCACAAAAGATTAACCTAACCTAACCTATCCCAGCTTATTTCACATAAGATTAACCTTACCTAACCTTAAACCTAACTTAACCTTAAACCCAACTTAACCTTAAACCTAACCTAACCTATCCCAGCTTATTTCACTAAAGATTAACCTAACCTAACCTACCCCAGCTTATTTCACCTGGAGATTATCTAACCTAACCTTAAACCTAACCTAACCTATCCCAGCTTATTTCACCTGGAGATTAACCATCTTAATGCTAACCTAACCTAACCTAACACTAACCCTAACCTAACACTAACCTAATCTAACCTAACACTAACCTACCTAACCTAACACTAACCTAATCTAACCTAACCTAACCAACAACAGAAACCTAACCTAACCTAACCTAACACTAACCTAATCAACCTAACCTAACACTAACCTAATTCTAACCTAACCTAACCTAACCAAACCTAACACTAACCAAACCTAACACTAACCTAATCTAACCTAACCTAACACTAACCTAACCTAATTCCACCTAACCTAACACTAACCTAATCTGACCTAACCTAACCTACACCAACCTAACCTAACCTAACACTAACCTAATCTAACCTAACCTAACCCTAACACTAACCTAATCTAACCTAACCTAACCTAACACTAACCTAACCTAACCTAACCTAACACCAACCTAATCTAACCTAACCTAACCTAACCCAATCTAACCTAACACTAACCTAATCTAATCTAACCCAACCTAACAGAAACCCAACCTAACCTAACCCAACACTCAACCTAATCTAACCTAACCTCAACACTAACCTTAATTTAACCTAACCTAACACTAACCAAACCTAACACCAACCAAACCTAACACTAACCAAACCTAACACTAACCTCATCTAACCTAACCTAACACTAACCTAACTCAACCTAACCTAACCTAACACTAACCTAATCTGACCTAACCTAACCTAACACTAACCTAACCCAACCTAACACTAACCCAATCTAAACCTAACCTAACCTAACACTCAACTCAACCTAACCTAACCTAACACTAACCTAATCTAACCTAACCTTAGAAGTTCATAAAAATCTGATGTTAACAATTGATTGAAAGAAACACTGAATGAAGAGGAGGGAATGAAGGAGAGGAAGAGGAGGGAATGAAGGAGAGAGAGAAGCATCAAGAGGAAGATGGAAGGGAGGGAGAGAGAAATACTCTCAAGAAGTTGAAGATGGGAAGGAGGAGAGAGAGAGAAGACCACAAGAGGAAGATGAAGGAGGGAGAGGAGAGAGGAAGCATCAAGAGAAGATGAAGGGAGGGAGAGAAAGAGAAGACCAAGAAGAAGATGAAGGAGAGAAAAGGAAGACCAAGAGGAAGATGGAAGGAGGGAGAGAGAGAGGAAGACCAAGAAGAAGATGGAAGGAGGGAGAGAGAGAGAAGACCAAGAGGAAGATGGAAGGAGGGAGAGAGAGAGGAAGACCCAAGAGGAAGATGAAGGAGGAGAGAGAGAAGACCAAAGAAGAAGATGGAAGGAGAGAAAGGAAGACCAAGAGGAAGATGGAAGGAGGGAGAGAGAGAGAGAAGAATAAGAAGAAGATGGAAGGAGGGAGAAGAGGAAGACCAAGAGAAAAGATGGAAGGAGGGAGAGAGAGAGGAAGACCAAGAAGAAGATGGAAGGAGAGAGAGAGAGAAGACCAAGAAGAAGAAGATGGAAGGAGAAAGGAAGACCAAGAGGAAGATGGAAGGAGGGGAGAGAGAGGAAGACCAAGAGGAAGATGGAAGGAGGGAGAGAGAGAGGAAGACCAAGAGGAAGATGGAAGGAGGGAGAGAGAGGAAGACTAAGCGGGAAGATGGAAGGAGGGAGAGAGGAAGACCAGGAGAAGATGAAGGAGAGAAAGGGAAGCTACTCAAGAGGAAAATGGAAGGAGGGGAGAGAGGAGGACCAAGAAGAAGATGGAAGGAGGGGGAGAGGAAGACTCAGGAAGATGGAAGGAGGAGAGAGAGGAAGAACAAGAGGAAGATGGAAGGGAGGGGAGAGAGGAAGCATCAAGAGGAAGATGGAAGGAGGGAGAGAGAGAGGGGAAGACCAAGAGGAAGAGCTGAAGGAGGGGAGAGAGAAGACCAAGAGGGAAGATGGGAAGGAGGGAGAGAGAGGAAGACCAAGAGGAAGATGGAAGCGAGAGGAGAGAGAGAGAGAAGACCAAGAGAAGATGGAAGGAGAGAGAAAGGAAGACCAAAAAGGAAAATGGAAGGAGAGGAGAGAGGACACTCAAGAAGAAAGGATGGAAGGAGGAAGAGAGGAAATAGACCAAGAGAAAGATGGAAGTAGAGAAAGAAAGACCGAAGAAAGAGGAAGATGGAAGGAGGAGAGAGGAAGACCAAGAGGGGGTGGAAGATGGAAGGAGGGAGAGAGAGAGGAAGACCAAGAGGAAGATGGAAGGAGGGAGAGAGAGAGAGGAAGAACAAGAGAAAGATGGAAGGAGGGGAGAGAGAGGAAGACTCAAGAGAAAGATAGAAGGAGGAAGAGAGAGAGAGGGAAGACCAAGAGAAAGATGGAAGGAGGGAGAGAAGAGAGAGGAAGACCAAGAGGAAGATGGAAGCGAGGGGAGAGAGAGAAAGAGGAAGACCAAGGAGGAAAAGAAGGGAAGGAGGGAAAGAGAGAGGAAGCATCAAGAGAAAGATAGAAGGAGAAGTAGAGAGAGAGGAAGACTCAAGAGAAAGATGAAGGAGGGGAGAGAGAGAGAGGAAGGACCAAGAGAAAGATGGAAGGAGGGAAAGAGAGAGGAAGACCAAGAGAAAAGATGAAGAGGGAGAGAGGAGAGAGGAAGACCAAGAGGAAGATGGAAGGAGGGGAGAGAGAGAGAGGGAAGACCAAGAGGAAGATGGAAGGAGGGGAGAGAGAGGAAATAATTCAAGAGAAAGATAGAAGGAGGAAGAAAGAGAGAGAGGAAGACCAAGAGAAAGATGGAAGGAGGGAGAGAGAGGAAGACTAAGAGAAAGATAGAAGGTGGAAGAGAGAGAGAGGAAGACCAAGAGGAAGATGGAAGGAGGGAGAGAGGAAGACCAAAGAAAGATAGAAGGAGGAAGAGAGAGAGAGGAAGACCAAGAGAAAGATGGAAGGGGGGAGAGAGAGAGAGAGGAAGACCAAGAGAAAGATGGAAGGAGGGGAGAGAGAGAGAGGAAGACCAAAGAGAAAGATGGAAGGAGGGAGAGAGATGAAGACCAAGAGAAAGATAGAAGGAGGAAGAGAGAGAGAGAAGCATCTCAAGAGAAAAGATGGAAGGAGGAGAGAGAAGACCAAAGAGAAAGATAGAAGGAGGAAGAGAGAGAGAGAAGACCAAAAGAAAGATAGAAGGAGGAAGAGAGAGGAAACACTCAAGAGAAAGATAGAAGGAGGAAGAGAGAGAGAGGAAGACCAAGAGGAAGATGGAAGGAGGAAGAGAGAGAAGACCAAAAGCGGAAAGGATAGAAGGGGAGGTGAAGAGAGAGAGAGGAAGACTCAAGAGAAAGATGGAAGGAGGGGAGGGGAGAGAGAGGAAGACTAAGAGAAAAGATGGAAGGGAGAGAGATGAAGACCAAGAGAAAGATAGAAGGAGGAAGAGAGAGAGGAAGACCGAAGAGAAAGATGGAAGGAGGGGAGAGAGAGGAAGACCAAGAGAAAGGAGGAAGAAGGAGGAAGAGAGAGAGAGGAAGACCAAGAGGAAGATGGGGAGGGAGGGGGGGGAGAGGAAGAACACAAAAGAAAGATAGAAGGAGAAGAGAGAGAGAGGAAGCATCAAGAGAAAGATGGAAGGAGGGAGAGAGAGAGGAAGCACCAAGAGAAAGATGGAAGGAGGAGAGAGAGACTGACACTGCTGAGAAAGACAGAAGGAGTGAAGAGAGAGAGAGGTAAAGACCAAGAGAAAGATGGAAGAGGGAGAGAGAGGAAGACCAAAGAGAAAAGATAGAAGGAGAAGAGAGAGAGGAAGACTAAGAGGAAGATGGATGAGGGGAGAGAGAGGAAGACCAAAAGAAAGATAGAAGGAGAAGAGAGAGAGAGGAAGACTCAAGAGAAAGATGGAAGGAGGGAGAGAGAGGAAATACTCAAGAGAAAGATAGAAGGAGGAAGAGAGAGAGAGGAAGACCAAGAGGAAGATGGAAGGAGGAGAGAGAAGAAGACCAAAAAAGAAAGATAGAAGGAGAAGAGAGAGAGAGGAAGACCAAGAGGAAGATGGAAGGGAGGGAGAGAGAGGAAGACTCAAGAGAAAGAGGAAGGAGTAGAAGAGAGAGAGAACATCAAGAGGAAGATGGAAGGAGGGAGAGAGAGGAAGACAAGAGAAAGAGAAGGAGGAAGAGAGAGAGAGGAAGACCAAAGAGAAGATGGAAGGAGGGGAGAGAAAGAGGAAGACCAAGAGAAAGATAGAAGGAGGAAGAGAGAGAGGAAGACTAAGAGAAAGATGGAAGGAGGGGAGAGAGAGAAGACTTCAAGAGAAAGATAGAAGGAGTGAAGAGAGAGAGAGGAAGACAAAGAGAAAGATGGAAGGAGGGAGAGAGGGGAAGACTAAGAGAAAGAGGAAGGAGGAAAGAGAGAGAGAGGAAGACTAAGAGGAAGATGGAAGGAGGGGAGAGAGGAAGACTAATAGAAAGATAGAAGGAGGAAGAGAGAGAGGGAACACTCAAGAGGAAGATGGAAGGGAGGGAGAGAGGAAGACCACAGAAAGGATAGAAGGAGAAGAGAGAGAGAGAGGAAGACCAAGAGGAAGATGGAAGGAGGGAGAGAGAGCACTCAAGAGGAAAGATGGAAGGAGGAGGGAGAGAGAGAGGGAAGGACCAAGAGGAAGATGGAAGGAGGGAGAGAGGAAGACCAAGAGAAAGATGGAAGGAGGAAGAGAGAGGAAGACCAAGAGGTAGATGGAAGGAGGAAGAGAGAAAGACCAAGAGGAAGATGGAAGGAGGGAGGGAGAGAGAGAGGAAGACCAAGAGGTAGATGGAAGGAGGGAGAGAGAAAGACCAAGAGGAAGATGGAAGGAGTGAGAGAGAGAGAGAGGAAGATGGAAGGAAGACTAAGAAGAACAACCACTAGTATAATATATAATGCATACACTCGAACATGATTGGTAAAGCCAGTAGCGCTATTGTTATTTTCACAGACACACACACACACACACACACACACACACACACACACACACATACACACACACACACACACGTACCTGGTCAGTAGCAAGCATGGAGAGGTTCTGAGGTTCGAGGAGGGCCTTGATGGAACGGGTAGTATGGCGGGCAACCATGGAGTGTGTGGTGGTGTCAGTCAAGCTCTCCACCATGCTCATCAACTCCTGCAAGCTGCCAACAACATTATGTGCAGTAAGTCACGTGAACTATACACTTGTGGTTAAAGTTTCCTATATACATATTATACATAGGGGGATTATACATAGTGATTTATACATTGAGAGATGGATAATCCTCCCGTATCATAAAATTGTGTTCAATACGTTCAAATTATTTAACCCCTTGAGGACGATTATTTAACTCTTCAGGACTCAAAGTGTTAAATAAATATAGATGGTCAAGAGAGAGAGAGAGAGAGAGAGAGAGAGAGAGAGAGAGATTGATCTACCTTTCAGAATCCCAGCCAGCTTGAGTGAGAGCTTCCATGGCCTGGAGGTATGGCTGGAAGGCGGAGGTGACGGTGGTCATGGAGGAGGCCAGAGGTACGAGGGCCTCCAGACGACCGAGAGAGACCAGCAAACCACCAACCTTACGCACCAGATTCTCTGCTTCATACCCCTCGATGGCTGCCAATACCTCCGTCACCTGCAGGAAGGAGGAAGACAAGATCGCGTCAGTAATGTGTCAGTTGGTCTCACTAGAAATGCGGCATAAATATAGTTCTCAACACGGGGTCGTACTATTACCCGGCGTGACACTTTGGTCGCTGGATATGTTATCTCATTCTTCGGTAATAGGAACTAGACTAATTATTGGAATCTCTGAGAAGCTGTCGACTTATAGTACAGATTTTACCTCGTGTAATTATAACAGTCAACCAGAATAGTAATGTATTAGACGTGGCTTAACCTAATCCATCCTTAACCATATTTAAACTATCCATAAGAATTGGTACCTGAAACAGTTCACCTGAATATTAGCACCCCAAGTTTATTTTACCTTTATAATAACCATCTTAATGTTAATCTAACATTAACTACCCTGTCATAAACTAATCTAACCGAAGAAAATAAAAAACCTAACCCAACCTAATCTAAATCAACCTAACCTAAGCTCCGTAGGTAACATTACGGTGCTTAATCAACAAGTGGAATAAAGTACGATGATTAATCTTCAGTTGCACCCCAAGACTCCACTTAATTAACACCTATCAACAGCGAACACTTTACCTTATCAAATAGTGGTTTAGGGTCCAACGAGTCTATGAAGATTTGGGTAATATTGGCAACCTCGGCGGCTGGCAGATCACACAGGCTGGTGGAGATGTTATCGACCTCTGACCTAACAGACGTGACCAGAAACTGACTCAGTAGCTCAGAGGAACACACGACCTTTTTCACGTCACGGTAACCCACCAACGACATGATCTGTTGATGATGAAGGAATCCTGTATACAAAAGTGGTCCAAATATACACGCTTATACACAAAAGTGGTCGAAATATACACGATTATACACCAAAGTGGTCGAAATATACACGATTATACACAAAAGTGGTCGAAATATACGCGATTATACACAAAAGTGGTCGAAATATACACGATTATACACAAAAGTGGTCGAAATATACACGATTATACACAAAAGTGGTCGAAATATACACGATTATACACAAAAGTGGTCGAAATATACACGATTATACACAAAAGTGGTCGAAATATACACTTACACACGAACATACACAATAATACATACATACATACACTACATACCTAAATATAATTTTAACTTTATAATGATTTTGACGAATGACTAAAGAATAGTTACTAAAATATTCTTATTTCATGCGTTTCGTAAATAACTGGAGTCAATATTCTTACTTAGAGAGCTACTGAAGAGAGATACGAAAGATAAATAATGAAGGTGGAATAAAAAAAAAAAAAAGAACCTACTGTGATCTGAAATAAAAAATGAACAGTGTAATCAGTAATTTTAGTCTCAGTTGAGTTTAGTTTTGACCTCACTTACCCTGGAGATGTTAAGTTTGGCTCCTAGGATAGTTGATACCACCTCTGAGCTCAGGTTATGACCACTGGTAAGCTTCAGATTGAGGTCACGTGGGGATTTGATGATGTCACGCACCCGTAGCCCGTTTTCTATGAGGGTGAAGTAGAACTGTTATATTTGTTATATATATATTTTTTAGCATTTATTCGTCTACTTTGAAATACAGCTAATAAATTTGCACTGTATTTTAAGAATGTATTAAAAAAATATATAGTATTTTATTATTGTATTTCTGTATTTTATTGTGTTGTATCATATTTTTTTTCCATTATACAACTCATACATAATAAGTTGGTTAACAAATAGACAGATTAAGAAGAAAGATTTTTAGAGTATGTAGAAGAAGAATTGATGAGAGAGAGAGAGAGAGAGACGCACCCATTAGAGCTGTAAGGTTAGGGTTGGTAAAGAGGTGGGCCACATTAGCTAACAGGGCCACACTGTCAGGCAGGGCCACCAGTTTAGCCATCATCCCGCCTTTCCCGCCTCCTCCCTCGTCGCCGTCAGGCCACAGAGAAGAGTTCATCAGCTTGTTGATCCTGTCGAGAACAAGGTCATTAAGTCGTTGAGGCGTGATGGGAACAAGGTCATTAAGTCGTTAAGCCGTGATGGGAACAAGGTCATTAAGTCGTTAAGCCGTGATGGGAACCAGGTCATTTAGTAGTTAAGTCGTAATGGGAACAAGATCGTTTAGTAGTTAAGTCGTGATGGGAACAAGGTCATTAAGTCGTTAAGCCGTGATGGGAACAAGGTCGTTTAGTAGTTAAGTCGTAATGGGAACAAGGTCGTTTAGTTGTTAATTGTGATGGGAACAAGGTCGTTTAGTTGTTAATTGTGATGGGAACAAGGTCGTTTAGTTGTTAATTGTGATGGGAACAAGGTCATTAGTAGCTAAGTCGTAATGGGAACAAGGTCGTTTAGTAGTTAAGTCGTGATGGGAACAAAGTCGTTTAGTAGTTAAGTCGTGATGGGAACAAGGTCGTTTAGTAGTTAAGTTGTGATGGGAACAAGGTCGTTTAGTCATTAATTCGTGATGGGAACAAGGTCATTAAGCCATGATGGGAACAAGGTCACTTAGTCGTTAAGTCGTGATGGGAACAAGGTCGTTTAGTCATTAATTCGTGATGGGAACAAGGTCGTTAAGCCATGATGGGAACAAGGTCGTTTAGTCGTTAAGTCGTGATAGGAACAAGATCACTTACTTGTGATGGGAACAAGGTCATTTAGAAGTTAAGTCGTGATGATAACAAGGTCGTTGAGTCGTGATGGGAACAAGGTCGTTTAGTAATTAAATCGTGATGGGGGAACAAAGTAATTTAGTTATAAAGCTGTGATGGGAAAAAGTAATTTAGTCGTTAAGTCGTGATGGGAACAAAGTCATTTAGTCGTTAAGTCGTGATGGGAACAAGGTCACTTAGTCGCTTTGCTCTGATGGGAACAAGGTCGTTTAGTCATTAAGTCGTGATGGGAACAAGGTCGTTTAGTAGTTAATTCGTGATGGGAACAAGATCGCTTACTTGTGATGGGAACAAGGTCATTTAGAAGTTAAGTCGTGATGATAACAAGGTCGTTGAGTCGTGATGGGAACAATGGGAACAAGGTCATTTAGAAGTTAAGTCGTGATGATAACAAGGTCGTTGAGTCGTGATGGGAACAAGGTCGTTTAGTAATTAAATCGTGATGGGGGAACAAAGTAATTTAGTTATAAAGCTGTGATGGGAAAAAGTAATTTAGTCGTTAAGTCGTGATGGGAACAAAGTCATTTAGTCGTTAAGTCGTGATGGGAACAAGGTCACTTAGTCGCTTTGCTCTGATGGGAACAAGGTCGTTTAGTCATTAAGTCGTGATGGGAACAAGGTCGTTTAGTAGTTAATTCGTGATGGGAACAAGATCGCTTACTTGTGATGGGAACAAGGTCATTTAGAAGTTAAGTCGTGATGATAACAAGGTCGTTGAGTCGTGATGGGAACAAGGTCGTTTAGTAGTAAAGTTGTGATGGGAGCAAGGTCGTTTAGTCATGATGGGAACTAGGTCGTTGAGTCATTAATTCGTGATGGGAACAAGGTCGTTTCGTCATTAAGTTGTGATGGGAACAAAGTCGTTTAGTCGTGATAGGAACAAGGTCGCTTATTCGTGATGGGAACCAGGTCGTTAAGTCGTAATGAGAATAAGGTCGTTTACTCGTGATGGGAACAAGGTCGTTAAATCGAAATGGGAACAAGGTCGTTAACTCGTGATGGGAACAAAGGTCGTTAAGTTGTAATGAGAATAAGGTCGTTTACTCGTGATGGGAACAAGGTCGTAAAATCGAAATGGGAACAAGGTCGTTTACTCGTGATGGGAACTAGGTCGCTAAGTCATTATGGGAACCAGATCGTTTAGCAGTGATGGGAAAAAGGTCGTTTAGTCGTAATGAGAACAAGATCGTGATGGGTCGTTAGAGATGACATCTACCTAACAATGAACAACGGATTGGTAGTTCAACCTGGGATAAAAAAAAGGCTTGATAATTAAGCTTCTTGAGTAACTAGAGGTAGGTAGTTCATCCTGGGATTAACAGTATATACAGTATAGTCAGACTCACGGTGCTCCTGGGTAGGCATCGAGGAGGTCATCTTCTCCGTTCTGGTAACACTGATTGTTGAGGGTACACACAAATGACTGGATGACCCCTAACGATGTCTCCGAGCTGAGGGTCCGCGAGGGGAAATGACCTGTAATATAATATACATACCAGGTCACGTCAGGTAATCACTGTGTTACTGAGTTGGGTAGATTATTATGTATCAACACCACGTTATCAATGGAAACTTCTTCATCACCACGTTACTAATAACACGTCATTAATGTCACTAATAGCACCTTGCTATTAGTGACATTAATGACGTGTTATTAGTTACATTGATGGCGTGTTGTCAGTGACGGGTTGATGGCGTATTATTAGTGGCAATGATGACGAATTGATGACGTGTTATCAACCAATCACTTATATCACGTCATCATTGTAACTAATAGCACGTCATCAACATCAATTATACGTCATCAATGTCACTGACACTTTATCAACACGTCACTTGACACTATCAACACGTCACTTGACACTACCAACACGTCACTTAACACTATCAACACGTCACTTGACACTATCAACACGTCACTTGACACTATCAACACGTCATTTAACACTATCAACACGTCACTTAACACTACCAACACGTCACTTAACACTACCAACACGTCACTTAACACTATCAACACGTCACTTGACACTATCAACACGTCACTTAACACTATCAACACGTCACTTAACACTATCAACACGTCACTTAACACTATCAACACGTCACTTAACACTATCAACACGTCACTTAACACTATCAACACGTCACTTAACACTATCAACACGCCACTTAACACTATCAACACGTCACTTAACACTATCAACACGTCACTTAACACTATCAACACGTCACTTAACACTACCAACACGTCACTTAACACTATCAACACGTCATACAACACTACAAACACGTCACTTAACACTACCAACATGTCATACAACACTACAAACACGTCACTTGACACTACAAACACGTCACTTAACACTACCAACATGTCAGACAACACTACAAACACGTCACTTGACACTACAAACACGTCACTTGACACTATCAATACGTCACTTAACACTTTACAAAACAAACATCAGATATTCACAACAATTGTGCATTTTCTGATAAAAACATCAAGTGAGTCAAAGAGGGTAGTTCTTAATGATGCTGCCATCACCCAGATGTTGAAGCCAGCTGGGGCCAAGAACTTTGATGAGTACGGCCATCACATCTTTATTTCGGTACCATTATCCACAAGACTTCAAGCCATGTCACGCATGGGCCTGGTGCAAGATGGCTACCATGCCGATACATTGAAATGCACAGAAAGAGCAAAGTGTGCCTGTACCTTCGCAGGTGTCCTGCCTAGCAGGACACCTGCGAAGGAGGACAGGCGTGGAGAGTGGTTGTCTCCAAGGGGACTAGGGTCAGACTCAGGAAAGCTGACCAGGGTGTGGAGTGCAGTAACCCCTACCAAGTGTTGGAGGAAGCTGGCGAGGTAAGAGAAGAGGCAGGACGATGTGGTGCCACCGCTCTTGCCTCGCAAGCGAGATGTCACGGGTTCGATTCCCGGGCCGGTGGAAAAGTTGTTTGGACATACATCCTTGCCCCAATTAGTCCCTGTTCACCTAGCAGTAAAGTAGGTACCTGTTGTAAATCGAAAGTTGCGAATTTGTATTCAGGGAAAGTTGTAGGAGCTTCCAATAACTTGCTGACAAAAACGATTGACTCTTCAGACTTCTACGCCCTTAACTCATGAGACATAAAGGCAAGCATGAACTTAGCATGCTTCCCTGTTGGGCACTGTAAACGCTTCTACGCTTCACCTTACACAGGATGTGGGGGTGCCCTCCCCCCCCCCAAAAAAAAAATGTGGTGCCAGGAGAGAAAAGGACAGTTGTTTAAACCCTGCCCAGTGGTAAGGTCTTGGTAGTTGGAGATAGCCAGGTGAGGTTCTTAGATAGGGCTTTTTGTGCAAGAGATAGGAAACGTAGGACTAGGGTGTGTTTTCCTGGGGCTGGGATAGGGCATGTAGCTGAGAGGATAGACAGGGTTTTGTCAGGGGAGGGTACCAAGCCAGTAGTGTGTCTTAGTGTGGGAGGAAACGACATAGGTAAGGTTAGGAGTGAGGAACTTTTCAAGAGGTATAGGAGGGCGCTGGGGAAGGTTAGAGATAGGGGAGGGATCCAGATAGTATGTGGTGTCTTGCCTGGAAGAGGAGTTGGTCGTGAATGGCTGTCCAGGGCAATTGCTATAAATTGCAGACTGGAAAAACATTGTGCAAACAATGGTTGGGCATTCATTGATAGCTGGCAACCATTCTATGGCAACGACTACCTGTACTGTCGCGACGGAGTACACTTGTCTCGTGCGGGGGTAAAGACGTTGTCTGCATCCCTGGAGCGTGAAATTGTCACTCCAAAGGGGGGGGGTTTCGCCAGTAGAGAGGGGTCGGAGAAAGTGGGAGTCAAAAAACAAGCAGGTCCTGGCGAGTAAAATTGGTTACTCAGGACAAGGGGTAAAACAGGACCAGGGAAGGGTAGGTTTAAATATATACTATACAAACAGTAGGAACGTTAGAAATAAAATAGACTTGCTGAGAGCGGTTGTATGTACCGAGAATGTAGACGTCATAGCAATCACCGAAACTTGGATGAATCTGGCGAGCAAGAATTTTTTATCAGAGTACCACATAGAAGGGTGCAACCTTTTTCACAAGGACAGAGAAGGTAGGAAGGGGGGAGGGGTCGCACTCTTCGTCAGGGATACATTAAAATGTTGTATTAATAATTCAATGAAGGGTGAAATTGGAACCGAGTTTGTATGAGTAGAAATTGCGGAAGGAAGAGACAACTAATTATGGGAGTGAGTCACAGGCCCCCAAGTCTTGGGAAAGAAGCAGCTCAGCCCATAGGGCAGGAAATGAGTAGGGCAGCAAAATACAACAACCTGTGCATTATGGGGGATTTCAACTTCAGAAATATTGACTGGGACAACATTGTAGGTGACTATGAATCTGAAGATTTCCTAGACGAAGTACAGGAAAATTTTTTTAAACAACTAATTACAGAACCTATTAGAGGTAACAATATATTAGACCTAGTATTAACAAATAAAGGAAATATTATCAGAGATATCACAGTAGGGGAAGAACTAGGTAACAATGATCACAGAGAAATCAGGTTCACCCTAAATTGGGAAACGAAAAACAATGACAATATGGTCAGAGTCCCAAACTTTCGATTGGCCGATTATCAGGGGTTAAGAAGGCACCTAGGTGAGGTCAGGTCAGTCCCCAGTAGGAAGGGGTGAGGTCACAGGTGAACAACAATTGATCATGACTATAATATATTCACTTGTATACTATGTAAAGCACAAGAACGAAATATTCCATACAGAAAATTAGGTCAAATAAGAATGAGCCAAGGTGGATGACCAGAAAACTTAAACATGACATAGGAATAAAGAAAGGAATTTATAAGAAATTAAAGGGAGGGGAGGAGCAGCTCAGAAATAGGTATAATGAACTATCTAGGAATGTTAAGAAAAATGTAAGGAAGGCAAAGAGGGACTACGAAATCAGGATAGAAAGAGAATCCAAGACGAATCCCAAGGGATTTTTCCAGATATATAGGACAAAGGTTAAGGACAAAGTGGGGCCCTTAAAGTCAGAAAGAGGGGAAGTGATCGATGACAGTGAGAAAATAAGCAAAGCATTAAACAGCTACTTCTTATCAGTTTTCACAGATGAAATTCACGAGGAAATTCCAGAGGTGGAACTGATATTTAGGGGCAATGAAGAAGAGAAATTAAAGAATATCACTATTAGAAAAGAGGATGTTCTTAAGAAGATAAATAAATTAAAGAAGACAAAATTCCCAGGGCCGGATGAAATTTTCCCTCGAGTTTTGAAAGAGTGTAAGGAACAGATTAGCGGACCCCTCGCAAATTTATTTACAAAATCATTAGACACGGGAGTTGTGCCAGACTTGTGGAAACAGGCAAATGTAGTACCCATATTCAAAAAGGGAGACAGAGCATCAGCGTCAAATTACCGGCCGATTAGTTTGACGTCAGTAGTGGGGAAATTTCTTGAATCAATTATACCAAATAGCATCCGATCGCAAATTATTCTACGACTCTCAACATTGGTTTACAAAGGGAAAATCTTGTCTAACAAATCTGCTGATGTTTTTTAGGAAAGTCTTCGAGGTAGTAGATAATGACGAAAATTACGATGTTATTTACTTAAGACTTTAGCAAAGCGTTTGACAGAGTATCGTTTCAGAGGCTTCTGAGGAAAGTTAAAGCTCATGGTATCGAGGGGAAAGTTTTAAATTGGATAAAATCATGGCTCACCGATAGAACACAGCGGGTCAGTGAAGATGGTGTTAAATCTGAGTGGGGCTGTGTAACCAGTGGGGTTCCCCAGGGGTCAGTACTGGGCCCACTCTTGTTCATAATCTACATAAACGATCTAGATACTGGGATCAGCAGTGACATAAGCAAGTTTGCGGATGACACCAAAATAGGGCGGCAGATTAATTCAGGGCAGGATGCAAATGCACTACAGGGGGATTTAAATAAACTGCAGGAGTGGTCAGAAAAATGGCAAATGAAATTCAACACCAGCAAGTGCAGCGTACTTAATATTGGAAGAACAAATACTGTCAATGTATACAGCCGTAACAACATCAACCTAGAGAAGTCGACTTGTGAAAGAGACTTAGGAGTACTTGTAAGCCCGGACCTACGGCCTAGAAAGCAGTGCGTTAATGTTCGAAATAAGGAAAACAAAGTATTAGGTTTTATATCTAGAAGTGTAAGTAATAAGAGTGCGGGGGTCATATTGCAACTATATCTTGCGATAGTCAGGCCGCACTTCGATTATGCGGTTCAGTTCTGGTGCCCTTATTATAGAATGGATATCATTTCACTGGAGTCGGTGCAGCGAAGAATGACGAAAATGATTCCGGGACTTAAAAACCTTCCATATCAAGATAGGTTAAAGAAACTAAACTTGCATTCCCTAGAAAGACGAAGAGTGCGGGGAGATATGATAAAAGTATTTAAGTGGGTGAAAGGAATCAATAAAGGAGATATAGATAAAGTTCTTATAATATCAGAGCAGGATAGGACTCGTAGCAACGGATTTAAGTTGGATAAGTTTAGGTTTAGGAGGGAGATGGGAAGGAACTGGTTCACAAATAGGGTGGTGGGCGAGTGAAACAAGCTTAGCAACGTTGTAGTAAGTGCTGGAACGCTGGAAAGTTTTAAAATGAGGCTAGATAGATTTATGGATGATAGAGAGTGGTAGTAACTCTCGACAGGAGCTGCCATGCACAGGACAATCGGCCAATTGCAGACTCCTTATTTTCTTATGTTCTATACGCCATCAACACCTATATCAACGTCAGGTACACGTCATCAACACCTACATCAATGTCAGGTACACGTCATCAACACCAACATCAACTTTAGGTACACGTCATCAACACCTACATCAACGTCAGATACACGTCATCAACACCAACATTAACTTTAGGTACACGTCATCAACACCTACATCAACGTCAGATACACGTCATTAACACATCAACACCTACATCAACGTCAGATACACGTCATCAACACATCAACACCTACAACAACGTCAGGTACACGTCATCAACACCAACATCAACTTTAGGTACACGTCATCAACACCAACATCAACTTTAGGTACACGTCATCAACACCAACATCAACTTAAGGTACACGTCATCAACACCTACATCAACGTCAGATACACGTCATCAACACATCAACACCTACATCAACGTCAGATACACGTCATCAACACATCAACACCTACATCAACGTCAGATACACGTCATCAACACATCAACACCTACATCAACGTCGATACACGTCATCAACACCAACATCAACGTCAGGTACACGTCGTCAACACCAACATCAACGTCAGGTACACGTCATCAACACCAACATCAACTTTAGGTACACGTCATCAACACCAACATCAACTTTAGGTACACGCCATCAACACCTACATCAACGTCAGATACACGTCATCAACACATCAACACCTACATCAACGTCAGATACACGTCATCAACACCAACATCAACGTCAGGTACACGTCGTCAACACCAACATCAACTTTAGGAACACGTCATCAACACCTACATCAACGTCAGGTACACGTCGTCAACACCTACATCAACGTCAGGTACACGTCGTCAACACCAACATCAACTTTAGGAACACGTCATCAACACCTACATCAACGTCAGATACACGTCATCAACGCCAACATCAACGTCAGGTACACGTCGTCAACACCAACATCAACTTTAGGAACACGTCATCAACACCTACATCAACGTCAGATACACGTCATTAATACACCAACACCTACAACAACGTCAGATACACGTCATCAACACATCAACACCTACATCAACGTCAGATACACGTCATCAATACATCAACACCTACAACAACGTCAGGTACACGTCATTAGCATTTACTTACATTTGTGACGGTGTATGGGAGGCGCAGAGTTCTTGAGGATAGCGAGAAGGACGAAGGGCGCCAGAGCCACCAGGATCGACCCCACAATCCATGGCTGTTCCGTGAGAGACAGGTGAGTGACGGGTTTTGGTGAGTCATGGGTTAATATACATAGTAACGTATCATGAGTGTCAACAGTTAACATACACAGTAAATGTACGATGAGTGACAGGGAATTGTCAACCAGAACCTCACACTTGAAGATGGCAGCAAAGGGTCGTGAAACCATTTTATATCTGCCTTTTATTAATGGCAAATGTGCAATATCTATGGTGCAAATGGGATTTTCTGTGTCAAACAAAACAAATAACAAGAATTATCACTGCACAGAGGATACAGAAAATACTTTCGTGAAATTCGAATTGTCTGGACATTTAAGTAAAAAAAAATATGTAAAAAAATTTGAATTTACAAAATTTCTGATCACTTGTGTAAAAAACTACATCAATGTACTGTTAACTCTGTAAAGATAATGTAAGAATTTTAAAATTTGTGCATAATTTATTTAACATTTATTAGAACAAATTTAAGAGCTTGAAAAAAGGCAGTCAAGAACTTCTTAATGATTGATGATTTACTAATATTTAAGGCAAATATAACTGACGATTATATAAAGGTATAATAATAAATATGAAAATTCTTCATCATTTATGTTTCAATTAAAACAATATATAGTAAAATAAGAAAAAAGATAAAGAGATTAAAAAAGTATAATGCATTATTTCAGGTGTGTACCGTGACCATTGCACCACATGTAGAGAATGTTACTGCATATAAATACATATTTTTCGGCACTTGCACATTTCTTTCTTGTAGCTGCATGACAAAACTTCCTTGCATTCTTTTGGGACTAAGTCTTCAGTCGTCAGCAGTACATCGTTGTCTCACCGCGATCTGGGGAGCTAGTGCAGGCCTGTCCCTACACCGTTGGCCCGATAGTGAGCTCGATTAGTATATTGTTGTAACGTATCACTCGTTGATGGAATGCATTCAAGCTGTCTGGTTATAATGAAGAGCCGATGGCGGACATCGTCGATAGAATTTATATTGGCACTATGCACATTGCAGAAGAATTTTTCTACTGGATAGGTATGAATCTCTGCCCCTTTGATGTACCGGCCATTATCCGCAGGTACAGTCGTGAATCATAGATCCTGGTCGAAGGAGACGATTAATCAAGGGGCCTTTCTGGACGACGGCTAATCAAGGGCCCTTTCTTGACGACAGCTCACTGTGGCACACTAACACACAAGAGTACACAGCTTGAGACGCCCAAATACCCAAGGCCACTCGGTCGAGTGATATTTCACCGTTGCTTTATCGCCAAACATATTGTTCAGTTAAACATCAACACAAAAACTGTTATAATGAACAGTACATTAATCTTAATTCATAAAACATCCTAGATGTGACCTCCATGAAACTGGAAATTATTGAGTATAATATTGAACAGTTTGCTGATTTTTGGTGTCTGGTGAAACGCATCGGATAGTAGGGGCCGTATTCTCAGTCGTCACGCCCAATAGTGTGCCCGGACATCGGTCACACCATTGGGCGTGACGACCCCCCTGCTCCCTTCACTGAGCGCTTATGCCATCCCGGAGCCTCAACTCATCTACTTTGTGCCAGTAGGCCAGTCAGAGAATGGTTTGTTGCCAACCCACAACTTATTTTAATAAACTGTCCGTCAAAAGGGGGGTGACTGTAATTCCATTGAGAATCTCAAGGCATGATGGTTCAAGAGTGGAAGGTGGAGAAGACAACAAGAGAGGAAGGCCAGAGAGACGTGGGAAGGGATTAGTAGACGACCAAACATAAACAGTTATCTCGTTGACTCACTACCTACAAGGCTACAAAAAATGTTATTGAAGTGGAGGAAGGATGGACCAAGTATAAGGTTGAAAATATACAATATGTAATATTACGTACACCTGATATGTCTAAACTTGGGGAATCACCCTTGTAGGATACATTAGTATTTAATGTCTTGTTAGCATCTACTACAATCCTGTCTTCTCTAAAAGGAAGACAAATTCAGTATATAATTATGTTTGATGATGTCTCACTGATGTTTGTTCTTACTGTTAATTCACTGGAATGTTTTACGTTAACCAAAATAGAATACGGCGAATTATTTGGGATAAAACATATTTTGTGTGAAGTTACAAAATATTGTATTTTTTTTTTTCTGAATGACAATATACTGTATATATTTGTTTGGGTGTTTCAGTAAACTTGGAGTTACCACAGGAAGTGTTCACTTTCGTTGACTTTTCTGTTTCGCTGCGAATAAAGTTCATGAGACGGAGGTACATGGCTAAGGGTGCACGAGCTACAAGGGGATGGGCAACACTGTAGACCCTAATAAACTGTTGTGATATCCCATAATAAGTATCCATAACACACCTTGTGGTGATATTGTAATTATTTATAATCAAACGTGAAAAGACACTATGGGGCTGCATTGTTTATAAGGTTGACTCTTGGGGCAGGTGTCTTACCAACCCTTACTGTGTTCTCATAATTCAGATATCACTGGTAGGGCTTACCGTGTTATACTGGGTGTAAAAAGTATATTAACCCCGAACAGCTTCACTGTCACTTACCCTCATTCCCTCCCCCTCATATTCCTTTACCTACTACTATGCTGCTCTATCCTTCTCTCACCCCCCCTTAACCCCTACCCGTCTTCAGAATCATACGTTCCCTTTCTCACACCCCAGTCCTCTCACCCAAGTCCTCCCACTTACCACTCTACCTCTCAGTCTCACTCTGTGTGTGTGTCTGTGCGCGCGCAAAATAGAGGTGGTGAAATGCAAATAATTCCTTTCTCTCTCTCTGGACCTGGACACAATAACTCAACACCTGAACTGTGATCCCGTTCAATTATAAAATTATTAAAGGCTGTTATTTGGTGAATAGTTTGTGAGTATAGAGAAGCTTGTATGTTATCCTCAATGCACTCCAAATTACTCACCACCACCACCACCACCACAGCTCGCTCCACACTGATGTTCTTACAGTTGTTTCATATTATCACGATCGGTAACTTCTAACATTCTTATCAAGTTACACTGTCAATGTCCAACTCTGTCCGATGCGTTTCACCAGACACCAAGAATCAGCAAACTGTTCAATATTATACCCAATAATTTCCAGTTTCATCTAGGATGTTTGTATGAATTAAGATTTATGTACTGTTCATTATAACAGTTTTTGTGTTGATGTTTAACTGAATAATCTGTTTGGCGATAAAGCAACGGTGAAATATCACTCGACCGAGTGGCCTTGGGTATTTGGGCGTCTCAAGCTGTGTACTCTTGTGTGTTAGTGTGCCACAGTGAGCCGTCGTCCAGAAAGGGCCCTTGATTAACTGTCTCCTCCGACCAGGGCGGCCAGAAACTATGGCTCACGATTGTACCTGCATCGCATCCTGTCAAAATGGTACATCAACATCAGGACCATAGCAGCGTCCCTAGCTGATACAACAACTGCCTCACAGGGTCAGTGCACGGCAGGTAGAACAATTCTTAAGTCTTCTTCCTCGTGTGCTTCTTTCAGCAGTGTTATGTCCGTCAAAGAATTTATATTGTATCCCTGTACCCTCCTGCCACAGCCACTTCAGTTTTTTACATACTTTACCCAATGATCTCCTGAGAGAGAAACTTATTTCTGAGAGCTAGAAAGTTTTTCCAGTTCTCTGCTAGAGGTAGGTAACGACCTTCAATGGTTCGTCTTATTGGGAGACATTTTCCGGGGCCTCGTGTTCGGGTTGTACAATACCTTTCACTGAAACTAACCAGTAGTGGCCAAAGATGTCACGCTGTGAAATACTTGATGAAGTTGTCAGCTATATCACCAAACGTGACCTACGTTTTCCAAAGGGCACAACCAATGTCTGACCATCTATAATAAGTTGCGTCAACTCTTTTACATTTTCTGTCAGTAAGTTCATTAGCGATGCTTAGTTGTCTGTGCGGAGAGAACCATCCAGCTGTCACTGAAACATTTCTCGGGTCCACTGGTCTTCCTGCTCCATATGCCACGAGAAGCCTCTGCAGAACAGCATTAGCTTAAGTTATTTGCTTTCTTTCTCTTTTTTTGTAACCTTGACATTTTTGTACAAAGTCATGAATGTATGTGATTGATTTTTCTTCATTGTATAACGGTACTTGATCTTTGTTAACCTATCAGGTTTCCTAATCAACCGTTCATCCACGAAGTTGTCAATTGGAAACTGTCTCTAGTCCTCTAGCATTCAGCAAAGATTCTCAGATGCTGTCTGTGGCCACATCTTTGGTTGGGAGGTTCACCAAAGTACAGTAGCTTCAGACGTCGTACCTTCACCCTGACAGCCTCTTCAACAGCCGCGTCTCTCTTCTGTTGGTCTCATTTCTCGCTCCAATATCCGATGAAATTCCTTACATCTGTGCGACATCAGTTCACCAATGGGCCGAGCTTTGTAGTGATGATTGTCCAATGTCCATTCGTGATGCCAATAATCACTCCAGAATCTTCTCCTACACCCACGAGTCATTCTTGAGCATGACTGGGATCCACCTGGTTGTACCCGCTAGTATAGCGCTTAACAACGAAATCATCTTGAAGAAACAGCCGATAGATCACTTATGCCAGTTAACTCATGTCAATAATGTACACAGAAAGATACCCAAACAAACAGCCATAGAAAGATAGCCAAACACAGCCATACAGACAGATAGCCAAACACAGCCATACAGACAGATAGCCAAACACAGCCATAGAAAGATAGCCAAACACAGCCATACAGACAAATAGCCAAACAAACAGCCATACAGACAGATAGCCAAACACAGCCATAGAAAGATAGCCAAACACAGCCATACAGACAGATAGCCAAACACAGCCATAGAAAGATAGCCAAACACAGCCATACAGACAGATACAGACAGATAGCCAAACACAGCCATAGAAAGATAGCCAAACACAGCCATACAGACAGATAGCCAAACACAGCCATAGAAAGATAGCCAAACACAGCCATACAGACAAATAGCCAAACACAGCCATAGAAAGATAGCCAAACACCATACAGCAGATATACAGACAGATAGCCAAACACAGCCATACAGACAGATAGCCAAACAGCCATACAGACAGATAGCCAAACACAGACATACAGACAGATAGACAAACAAACAGCCATACAGACAGATAGACAAACACAGCCATACAGACACAGCCAAACAAACAGCCATACAGACAGATAGCCAAACACAGCCATAGAAAGATAGCCAAACACAGCCATACAGACCAAACACATAGAAAGATAGCCAAACACAGCCATACAGACAGATAGCCAAACACAGCCATAGAAAGATAGCCAAACACAGCCATACAGACAGATAGCCAAACACAGCCATACAGACAGATAGCCAAACACAGCCATACAGACAGATAGCCAAACACAGCCATACAGACAGATAGCCAAACACAGACATACAGACAGATAGACAAACAAACAGCCATACAGACAGATAGACAAACACAGCCATACAGACAGATAGCCAAACACAGCCATACAGACAGATAGCCAAACACAGCCATACAGACAGATAGCCAAACACAGCCATACAGACAGATAGCCAAACACAGACATACAGACAGATAGACAAACACAGACATACAGACAGATAGACAAACAAACAGCCATACAGACAGATAGCCAAACACAGCCATACAGACAGATAGCCAAACACAGACATACAGACAGATAGACAAACACAGACATACAGACAGATAGCCAAACACAGCCATACAGACAGATAGCCAAACACAGCCATACAGACAGATAGCCAAACACAGACATACAGACAGATAGACAAACAAACAGCCATACAGACAGATAGACAAACACAGCCATACAGACAGATAGCTAAACAAACAGCCATACAGACAGCTACATATCACCACACGCTCCTGTTTACACAATTGTTTACAAATTTTACAAAACGACAACAAAAATGAGGTTGTGGGCATGAAGGCTGAGAGCCCCTGTACTCACCCACTGTCGGAGCCTGGCCAGGTAGTGACGCCATAGTGAACACCTCAACTGCGCTGTCATGTTGCTGCCCATCACCACACCTGTCCACACCTGCCGGAAGAACACATCTGTGAGTATGTGGCGGTACACACACACACCATAGAAAATAGGAATAATTCATCCTTCACAGAAAATGGGGAATAAACCTATATTAGAGTATTATTACGCGTTGTGTTCTGACTTTGTTCAGTTGTGTTCTGACCTCGCTAGAGTAAACGTCACGGCCGACTTAGCTCCCGGGGAGTAGTTGTCAGTAATGGCTAGTGCTACTTGTAAGCAGGGTTGTGCCCTTCTGAGGGCCAAGTTAGTGGTCGAGTTAGTAACGGTCAAGACCGAAAACTTGAAATTAAAGGAAGTGAGTGCGAGGATGAAGGAGGAAGACATGGGACAAGGAAAGCCCGTGTCTGACGAAGACACAGGCGAACGGAGGGTTGTGAGGAGAGGAACGACCAAACTGGTGGTGAGAAAAGATACCAAGGAAACGACAACAGCTTAGTATAAAAACTCTTTTAATCCTTTGGTAGACGAATTGGACATTAGCATTGTCAGAGACAGGGCTGAGAGGGAAGGCACGAAAACCTTAATTGTCGGTGTTTCCCAGGTACGGTACATGGAGAGGGCTTTTAGTGGTAGAAATAAAAATAAGATGAGGGTGTGTTTGCCAGGAGCTGGGGTGGGGGATATAGTTGCCAGGATGGACAATATCTTGTCTGGTAATGGGAACATTCAGCAGCCGGTGCATGCCCAGTACTTGCCAACAGTGCGTAACAGAGACGTAACCGATCGCCCAAGCGGCTAACGAGCCGATCAGTGGTGAAGAGGATAAAAGTGAAAAAGTTATCTGCCTCGGTGCAGGAGGTAATGACATTGGCAGGTGTAGGAGAGAGGAGCTCCTTGATAAGTTCAAGACAGCTATTATTATAGTTTGCAGCTGATGGCCCGGGCTGGTCTCTTGCAATTCTGTGTGAGGTCACATTGGCCACGTGGTGCAGTAACTTGTCCTCGGGTGTTGATATAAGAACATAAGAACATAAGAAAATAAGGAGTCTGCAATAGGCCGGTTGGCCTATGCATGGCAGCTCCTGTCGAGAGTTACTACCACTCTCTCTCATCCATGAATTTATCCAGCCTCGTTTTGAAACTTTCCAACGTTCCAGCACTTACTACAAAGTTGCTAAGCTTGTTCCACTCGTCCACCACCCTATTTGTGAACCAGTTCCTTCCTTATCTCCCTCCTAAACCTAAACTTATCCAACTTAAATCCGTTGCTCCGAGTCCTATCCTGCTCTGATATTATAAGAACTTTATCTATATCCCCTTTATTGATTCCTTTCACCCACTTAAATACTTCTATCATATCTCCCCGCACTCTTCGTCTTTCTAGGGAATGCAAGTTTAGTTTCTTTAACCTATCCTGATAGGGAAGGTTATTAAGTCCCGGAATCATTTTCGTTATTCTTCGCTGCACCGACTCTAGTGAATTGATTTCCATTCTATAATAAGGGCACCAGAACTGAACCGCATAATCGAGGTGTGGCCTGACTAGCGCAAGATATAGTTGCAATAAGACCTCTGCACTCTTATTACTTACACTTCTAGATATAAAACCCAATACTCTGTTTGCCTTATTTCGAACATTAACGCACAGTTTTCTAGGCCGTAGGTCCGGGCTTACAAGTACCCCTAGGTCTCTTTCACAAGTCGACTTCTTTAGGTTAATGTTGTTAAGGCTGTATACTTTGACAGTATTTGTTCTTCCAATATTAAGTACGCTGCACTTGCTGGTGTTGAATTTCATTTGCCATGTTTCAGACCACCCCTGCAGTTTATTTAGATCCTCCTGTAATGCATTTGCATCCTGCCCTGAATTAATGTGCCGCCCTATTTTGGTGTCATCCGCAAACTTGCTTATGTCACTGCTGATCCCAGTATCTAGATCGTTTATGTAGATTATGAACAAGAGTGGGCCTAGTACTGAGTGGGGCTGTGCAACTAGTGGGGTTCCACTGGTTACACAGCCCCACCACCACCACCACTTCTTCCCCGAGAAGTCCGTCAGATCTCACCCAGCTGACTTGCCCTGGATCACACCTCGGATCAAAAGACTTATGTAACAGAGAGACAGAGCCTTTCATCTCAATGACCACATCCGCTACAGGTCCCTTCGCAACCGAGTCATCCGCGAAATACGCACTGCAAAGAAGTCCCACTACCCAACCAAATTACAACACCTGAAGCAGACCAACATCAGTCAATGGTATGGTAAGCTTAAAGAACTCTGTGGACTAAACAATAAGACACACCCCCTCCCCTTCCTTAGCCATCTCACTAATGTTGACGCAGCTGAGCAAACAAATAACCATTTCGCTACTATATGCCAGACGCTCCCCTGGCTTGACACAACCACTCTCCCTGCTTACCTACCAGCCCCCCTTCCCACTGACTTAGTAGAAGAATTTGAAGTAGCAAAACGCCTGGACAAACTAAAATTAAAACGCTCTACCACCCCCATTGACTTACCAATGAAACTCTTCAAGGAGTTCTCCCCGGAGCTTGCTAAACCCCTATGCTCCATCATCAATGCTTCTCTCAGTCAAGCCAGATGCCCAGCTGACTGGAAGACCTCTTATGTATCACCAGTGCCCAAGTCAACCAGCCCACAATCCTTAAATCAGCTACGACCTATTGCAATCACCCCAATACCCAGTCTAATCTGTGAAAGTTTTGTGTTCGACTGGGCTTATGCTGATATTGCAGGAGTCGTAGACCCTCAGCAATTTGGCAACATGAAAACTTCCTCCACCGCTCACTGTCTTGTTAGCTTTCTCGATTACATATACCGCCATCTCGAGAAACGAAAAACGTCTGTAGCTGTCGCCTTCATTGATTTCACTAAAGCATTCGACCTAGTCGACCACAATGTAATCATCAACAAAGCTATTGACCTCGGGCTTCGGAGAAGTCTTATACCATGGCTTACAGACTTCCTCAGTGACCGACGCCAAGCTGTACGCTTCCGAGGGGCTGTCTCCACCTTTCAGTCACTCACCTGTGGCGTCCCCCAAGGCACCAAGATGGGACCACTCTGCTTCCTTATGCTCATCAATGATGCCCTAAGAGAAACCCCTGCTCGCTGGAAATATGTCGACGACTCCACCATTGGGATCAGCGTCAACAATTCTGCTCCCAACTATACCGCCCTTCAGGATTTATTGAACAGTCTCCAAAACTGGGCCACCAACAACCATGTCACCATCAACCATACCAAGACCATAGTTATGCACATCAACCTCTCCTCCGACATTGTCCCACCTCCTTCCATTACTCTAGGTCCGAACACACTCCAGGTTGTAGATTCCACGAAGCTCCTCGGCGTCACCATAGACAACAAACTAAATTGGAAACCACACGTCAGTGAAGTTGTCAAATCCTCCAGTTTCCGTCTCCACCTCCTCCGCCGACTCAAGTCCCTCGGAGTTCCTGCACCCGAGCTCCTCAGTGTTTACACAACATTCATACTTCCCAAGCTCACCTATGCCTCCCCCACCTGGTCTTCCTCCCTAAATGCCACACAACGTAAACACCTAGATAAAGTGCAAAAGAGGGCATGCAAGATTATTCTCTCCCCTTCCTACTCCACATATCAAGAAGCGCTCAACACATTGACCCTTTCGACTCTCACTGACCATCACTACGACCTCATCTGCAAATTTGGTAAGAAGCTTCTACACCATCCTCGACACCGGCTCCTACTACCACCTGAAATCCCTAGCCCGAGAATTGCTGTTCGACACCACAACCGCATCCAGCCCATACGTGCACGAACTGATCGCTATAAGAACAGCCCAGTCCCAACCATTGTAAAAATTATCAATAACTTGTAATAAACCAGTGTATTCATTCCCAGTAAACACTACTCCTGGCACTGTCACTATGTTGAAATGCACTGTAGTTTGAGCTTTTCCCCATCTAGTTATTATATATCTTATTTGTATCACTTATGTTACTTGTATATTATTTGTAATTCGAAACCCATTCCCCAAATATGTAACTGTATATTTTCAGCCTTCTGGCTGCCAAGCTCTTTCAATAAACCGTTAATTATTATTATTATTATTATTATTTTATTTAACACCATCTATGCTGACCCTCTGCATTCTATCGGTGAGCCATGATTTTATCCAATTTATAACTTTCCCCTCGATACCATGAGCCTTAATTTTTCTCAGAAGCCTCTGATGCGGTACTCTGTCATATGCTTTGCTAAAGTCTAAGGAAATAACATCGTAATTTTCGTCATATGAAGGATCTCACGTGGTCATGGGGACACCGGATGGTGTGGTGTGGTGTCACAGTACATCTCTCTGTTCGGTGGTGTTGTGTTATCTCGTAGTCAGGTGTAAAGCCGACCCACAGTTGTTCCCATTGTGGACGGATTAACACCGTTTGGTCAGAGGATGGTTCCCAGGGGTGCTTATCTCACTGGTGGGTCGCGGCTCTCTCTGGTACTGTCTAGTGCTGAATTCACTGGCTTAAACACAGTTCAACACTGATCCCACTTCTTTCCGAAATGAAATTGTCACTTTTGATTATGCTGATATCCCGGTGGTAAGGATGGGTCGGGGAGTGGGACTTGGGGAATGGGCCGAACATAGCCAAGGGAGGCAGCTGCATAGCAGCGCCTGATAGGTCTTGACCCTCCGGTGATTTTGAATAGAGTTTGAAATGATTGCTTCCAGTAATTTGCCTACAATTGCTGTTAAACTGATCGGCGGAAGGATCTATCTCCCTTCTTGAAAATCGGTATTACATTCGCTCTCCTCCAGAATTCTGGTACTACACCCGTTTTTAAGGACATGTTAAACAACTTCGCTAAGGGCATACTAAGCTCTTCCTTACATTCCTTTAATACTCCGGCAAATATCCCATCGGGACCTGGTGACTTATTAGGCTTTAGTTTGTCAATTTGCTTACTAACATCGTTACTAGTCACTATCTCGCTTAATTTATTTTCTTCACTATCTCTGTATAGAGTCGGTGCCTCGGGTATCATGTTTAAATATTCGGTGGTGAAAACTGTTGAAAAATATTTATTCAAATTATTGCTCATTTCTCCATCGTTATCAGTGAGCTCGCCAGTATCTGACTGTATTGGTCCAATCTTTTCTCGTGTTTTAGTTTGATACATTTGATAGTATCCCTTGGGGTTTGACTTCGCCCCCCCTCGCTACCTCTAGTTCATTATTCCTCTTTGCTTTTCTTTTCTCGGTCTTAACCTTTCTGGCCAATACCTTATAAAAATCTCTGAGGTAAACTTCACCACGATTAATTCGCTTACCTATAGCCTTCCTTTGTCCAATAATATTCTTTAAATATTTATATATCCATTTAGGGTCATTGTTGTTTGATCTGAATTTTCTGCGTGGTATGTTCTGCCTTTGTGCATTAAGTAACTCATTATTTAAATTGTTGTGGAACTCGTCAACCTCAGATCTCGTGATAAGGTCATCCTCAACCGTCAGGTCTCCATGTAAGGTGAGGTCACCTCATGTGGGGTCATGTAATTCACACCCAAGTGTGATACCTCTTCTCTCAGCTGCCTCTTCAAACTATCAAAGTTTGCCCTTCTGAAATCTGGGACTTTAGTGGAATTTTCCTTGCTGCTGTCCTGAAATTCTAATTGGAATCTTATTTCTCTGTGATCGCTGTTAGCAAGTTCGTTCCCTACCTCGACATTACTAATGAGGTTTTCTCTGTTTGACAGAACTAAATCGAGTACTGTATATTATTACCCCGGATGGGTTCGGTTATATGTTGGCTTTGGAAACACTCCTGGAATGTTTAAAGAAAATCTTCTGATTCTGAGTTACCTGTAAGGTCAATCCAATCTATTTGGCTAAAGTTAAAGTCGCCTACTATACAGACTTTGCTATGTATGGAAGCCCTGTGCAATGTGCATTTCACCCCAAATAAGTCGCTCATTAACTTTATCAAGATTAGGTGTCTATATATTACTCCTGTGATTAATTTTTCCCTACCATCGATTAATTCTATCCAAA
>NW_024740094.1:3483719-3511219 GCF_018991925.1 Homarus americanus
TTGACCCCTGACCTTGACCTCTGACATCTGACCCTTACATGTTACCCTATGAACCTGACCTTCGAACTTGACCAAGATAATGTTGAGTTACAGCAACTTGAGGTCAACCAGTAAAAGAGTCAGAACGAAAACAAAAACACCGACAGACACACCGACAGACACACGGACAGACACACCGACAGACACACGGACAGAAACACCGACAGACACACCGACAGACACACGGACAGACACACGGACAGACACACGGACAGAAACACCGACAGGCACCGACAGACACACCGACAGACACACGGACAGAAACACCGACAGACACACCGACAGACACACCGACAGACACACCGACAGAAACACCGACAGACACACCGACAGACACACGGACAGAAACACCGACAGACACACGGACAGACACACCGACAGACACACGGACATGACCGATTGTGAATCCAGCCGTAAATTGATCAGTGTACATAAGAAACACGATATTTTTTTACTTGACTTTTCCGAATTAATATTTCATCATGAGCAAAGAAACAAAGCACTCACTAACACACTCACGAACACACTAACACACACTCACTAACACTACACTTGTCATGATAGTTTGAAACACTCGTAAGTCACTTCTTGTCTTTATTTTCTTCTAATTGTGTAAATATTTGTTTCACCTCACCTTTGTTTCTCACTTTTAAAATACTTTGTCAGTACAAGAGGAGACGACGAGCCGGAGGTGTTGGCAGTTGCACAGGCTGAAGGTGAGTGAGTGTGTGTGTGTGTGTGCGTGACGCCACCCAACACTAGGCCCCTCCCCCTTCACTCCCTCCAATCAACCATCCATCCACCCATCCTCCCCCCCTCCCTCCCATACATATATAGCTGTTAATGAATATGATGTATTTCTTTGTTTATGAACCTCTGTCCTGCGTGGCAGTGAGAAGTGATACCACTCTCAGTGTCAAGACCTGACTGAATTACTCAGAAAAGGCAAACTGTACTCCAAGCTTTGCCAATAAATTTGTTAAACTTAAAAAAAAAATCCCTCCCTCTCCCTCCTTCCATCTTATCCTCTCTCTCTCTCTCTCGCTCTCTCTCTCCACCCAACCATACCTCCCTCTCTCCCTCCACCCAATCATACCTCCCTCCCTCTCCCTCCACCCAATCAATTCAATTCAATTTCAATTGTTTATTCCTTGATAGAGGAAGCGGGATCCTAGTGCTGTCACTAGGTAGCCCTGTACAAAAACACCAGAAGCATCTGGCAAGTGTGACAAGTATATACAGTATAAATATTATATAGGGGCTTACTAAAGCCTAAGGAAGGAAGGATATTCCTTTAACACATAATCAATGTTATTTACATAATATCTAGCCAGTATGGGGAGGATCATCGTGTCTCCGTCAGGGGGTCGTGGAGTGGTGGTCCAGCAGGCGTCACGGAAGCGTTGTGTGTGGGGACATCTTAGGAGGTAGTGGATAAGGGTGCGGCTGTCGGGTCTTCTGCATAATGCACAAGAGCGTTGCTCAGGGGATGCGGGGATACCAACCTCCCAAGCAAAGTCATACCCAATGATGATACGGGCAGCAATCACGTCCCCTTTCCGCGACCCTTTCCCATAGACATACGAGAGGTCAGGAAGTTTACGGAGGACATCGTACCAGGTGGGCTAGGAGTCCAGGGGGATGGCTGCTTCTCGAGCTTCTCTCTGTTTGCGGCAAATTTAGGTCCTAATCTGTAAGAGTGTTCGAGGAACAACGTAGTCAGGTGTGGCCTTGTTGCAGCCAGTCTTGGCAAGGCCATCTCCTGCCTCATTCCCTAAGATACCGACATGACTGGATATCCATAGGAATGTCACAGGACGGCCTGCATCCTGAAGAGTGGATGTTAACCCTTCCACCCAATCACACCTCCCTCTCTCTCCCTCCACCCAATCATACCTCCCTCTCTACCTCCACTCAACCATACCTCCCTCTCCCTCCACCCAATCATACCTCCCTCTCTCTCCCTCCACCCAATCACACCTCCCTCTCTCTCCCTCCACCCAATCACACCTCCCTTTCTCTCCCTCCATCCAACCATACCTCCCTCTCTCTCCCTCACCCAACCATACCTCCCTCTCTCTCCCTCCACCCAACCATACCTCCCTCTCTCCCTCCATCCTTCCTTACCTCCCTCTCTCTCCCCTCCCACCCAACCACTTACCTCCCTCTCTCTCTCCCTCCCTTCAACCCTTACCTCCCTCTCTCTCCCTCCATCCTTCCCTTACCTCCCTCTCTCTCTCCCTCCATCCAACCATACCTCCCTCTCTCTCCCTCCATCCAACCCTCCACCTCCCTCTCTCTCCCTCTCTCTCCCCTCCATCCAACCACCCACCTCCCTCTCTCTCCCTCCATCCAACCATACCTCCCTCTCTCTCCCTCCATCCAGCCGCCTCCTCTCTCTCCCTCCCATCCTTCATACCTCCCCTCTCTCTCCTCCATCCAACCATACCTCCCTCTCCCTCCATCCAACCATACCTCCTCTCTCTCCCCTCCCACCCAATCACCTCCACTCTCTCCTCCACCCAACCTTACCTCCCTCTCTCCCTCCACCCCAACCACTCCACCTCCTCTCTCTCCCCTCCACCCCAACCATACACCCTCTCTCTCCTCCATCAACCCATACCTCCCTCTCTCCCTCCACCCAACCCTTACCTCCCTCTCTCCCCTCCATCCAACCATACCTCCCTCTCTCTCCCTCCCACCTTCTACCTCCTCTCTCCCTCCATCCAACCATACCTCCCTCTCTCTCCCTCCACCCAACCATACCTCCCTCTCTCCCTCCATCCAACCATACCTCCCTCTCTCCATCCACCCACCCATCCTTCCTTCCTTCCTTCCTTCCTTCCTTCTATCTCACACGTACCCCACAGAAGTCCGAACCACAGATATCCGAAACCAAGAACTGAAAAAAAAGATTCGAGACCCACATCATTGATGCTAACCTAACCTATCCCCCCACCCAGTAATGTTATGCTACTACACTATAGGTTAGGTTAGGTTAGGTTAGGTTGGGTTAGGTTTGGTTTGGTTTGGTTATGTTATGTTTTATTATGTTATGTTATGTTATGTTATGTTATGTTTTATTATATTATGTTATGATATGTTATTTAATCGCTAGTATTCGTCAGGTCCAGTAAGCTGGGGCGTCTAATCTTCAGGTGATGAGGCTTGTGTTGTGAAGGAGAAGGAGAGGATGCGGCAGGCAGCAGTGGGATTCCCAGGACAGGTATGATTACACCATGACTGGCAACCAACCAGGCTGGGTGGGAGGGTCAGGCCTCAGGCAGTGGCTAAGTTTTCCTATAGTCTCTTGGTTGCGTACCTGAAACCCTAAACAAAACACAACCTGCCCTTAAATAAATTGCAGGAGTATACTGTACACTGTATACCTGCATATTGTATATACACTGAATACCTGCATACTGTATATACTGTACACTGTATACCTGCATATTGTATATACACTGAATACCTGCATACTGTATATACTGTACACTGTATACCTGCATATTGTATATACTGTACACTGTATACCTGCATATTGTATATACACTGAATACCTGCATACTGTATATACTGTACACTGTATACCTGCATACTGTATATACTGTACACTGTATAGCCTGCATATTGTATATACACTGTATACCTGCATACTGTATATACTATACCTGCATATATATATACACTTATACCATACTGTATATACTGTACTCTGTATACCTGCATGCTGTATACCTGTATACCTGCATGCTGTATATACTGTACACTGTATACCTGCATATTGTTATATACACTGTATACCTGCATACTGTATATACTGTACTGTATACTTGCATATTGTATATACACTGTACACATATATACTGTACAATGTATACCATGTGTATATACACTGTATACCTGCATACTGTTTGTACACTGTATACCTGCATACTGTATATACTGCATTGTTATACCTGCACATTATATACTCTGTATACTTGTATACTGAATATGCACTGTATCTTATATACTGTATATACCTGTATACTATATATACAATTCTGCATACTGAATACTACACTGTATACCTGCATATATACTGCACACTGTATACCTGCATATTGTATATACACACTGTATAGTTGCATAATGTATATACTGTACATTGTATATCTGCATTTGTATATACATTGCATACCTGCATATTGTATATACAGTATATACAAAGGCCTGTATACAGTGGATACCTGCATGCTGTATATACACAGTATACCTGCATAATGTATATACTGTACACTGTATACCTCCATACTGTATCTGTATACCTGCATACTGTACATACTGTACACTGTATACCTATATTATATACACTGTATACCTGCATATGTACTGTATACACTGTATACTCATACTGTATATACACTGTATGCTACATACTGTATATACACTGTATACCTGTACTGTATGTACATATACCTCTGTACTGTATATACTCTGTATCATGCTGTATATACACTGTATGCCTGCATACTGTATATACTGTATACATATTGTATACACTTTGCCTGCATGCTGTATATACAATGTGCATACTGTATATACACTGTATGCCTGCATACTGTATGTCATACTGCACATACCTGTATGCCTGCATACTGTATATACACTGTATACCATACTGTATATACACTGTATACCTCACTGTATATACACTGTATACTCATACTGTATATACTGTATTACCTGTATACTCATACTGTATATACATACTGTATATACACTGTATATGCCTCATATGATATGTGCTGTATACCTTCATGCTGTATATGTACTTTCCTCATACTGTATATACACTGTATACCTGCATACTGTATATGTGTATACCTCATACTGTATATCACTGTATACTGCATGTATATACACTGTATATGCATACTGTATATACCTAATACTGTATATACACTGTATACCTGCATACATTATATACACTGTATATCATATGTGTATTACTGAATACCTGCATACTGTATATACACTGTATACCTCCATACTGTATATACACTGTACCTGCATACTGTATATACACTGTATACTCATACTATTATATACACTTATACACTGTATATGTATACATACTGTATATACACTGTATACCTGCATAACCTATATACATTGTATAGCTCATACTGCCAGCCTTTACACTGTACCTGTATGCCATATACACTGTTATATACCAGCACACTGTAGCACTAATGCATGTATACCTGCATGTATACACTGTTTACCTGCATACTGTATATCTGTACACTGTATACCATATTCTATACACTGTCTGCATTTGTTATATACACTGTATACCTGCATACTATATATACTCTGTGTACCTGCATATGTATATACATTGCATACCTGCATGTATATCCAGTGCATACCTCTATGTATATACAGTGTATACCTGCATACTGTATATACACTGTATACCTGCATACTGTATATACACGTGCACACTGTATACTGTATATGCCTGGATACTGTATATACACTGCATACCTGCATACTGTATATACTGTACACTGTATACCTGCATACTGTATATACTGTACTCTGTATACCATGTGTATATACACTGTATACCTGCATACTGTATATACTGTACACTGTATCTACATCTGCATATTACACACATACCTGCATGCTATACTGTACACACATACGTGCATACTGTATATACTGTACACTGTATACCATGTGCTGTATACCTGCACTGTATATCTGCCCTGTATACCTGTCATACTGTATTTACTGTACACTGTATACCTGCATATTGTATATACACTGTATACCTGTACTGTATACACTGTACACCTGCATATTATTATATACATTGCATACCTGCATGTGTATTACACTGCATACTGTATATACAGTGTTATGCACGCCGTATATACACAGTATGCCTGCATATACTATATACTGTACACTGTATATCTGCATATTGTATATACACTGTATACCTGTATACCACTGTACACTGCATATTATATATACAGTGCATACCTGCATGCACACACTGTAATCTGCATGTGTATATACACTGTATGCCTGCATACTGTATATACAGTGAATTCCATATTATATACAGTGTACCATGTATATCAGTAATTCACTTTCTTATATACAGTGTATACCTGCATACTGTATATACTACACTGTATTCCTGCACACTGTATATACTGTACATGTATACCTGCATACTGTATATACATATACCTGTATGCTGTATATGCTGTGCACTGTATACCGTAATTGTGTATACTATGACATACTTATACCTGGCTATACACTGTATACTTTCATACTGTATATACTTGTATACTGTATGCTGTATACTGTATATATACTGTATATACACTGTATGCCTGCTGTATATACATGTGTGTATATACACTGTATGTATACTGTATATACACTGTGCACTCATACTGTATATACACTGTATGCCTGCATACTGTATATACACTGTGTACCTCATACTGTATATACACTGTATACCTGCATACTGTATTACAGTGTATGCCTCATATACTGTATACACTGTATACCTGCATACTGTATATACACTGTATACTGCATACTGTATATACACTGTATACCTAATACTGTATATACACTGTATTATACATGCAGTGTATACACTGTATACCTCATATGTATTACACTGAATACCTGCATCACTGTATATACACTGTATACCTCCATACTGTATATACACTGTATGCATGCCTGTATACACTGTATACCTGCATATATTATATACTGTATACATACTGTATATACACTGTATATGCATGCTGTATATACACTGTATATATGTATATACCTGTATACCTGCATACTGTATATACACTGTATAGCTTCATACTGTATATACACTGTATACCTGCATACTGTATATACACTGTATACATACTGTTATATACACTGTATACCTTATACTGTGTATACACTGTATACTGCATAGAGTGTATATACACTTATGCCTGCACTGTATATACTGTACACTGTGCTATAAATTCTATTACCTGTGTATACCTGCATTTTGTATATACACTGTATACCTGCATACTGTATATACTGTACACAGCATATACCTGCATAACTGTATAATGTATATACTGTATACCTGCATACTGAATATACACTGTATACCTGCTGTATATGCACTGTATACCTGCATGTATATACACTGTATACCTCACATACTGTATATACTGTACACTGTGTACCTGCATATTGTATATACATTGCATACCTGCATATGTATATCCAGTGCACATGCTTGTATTGATGTGCATACTGTATATACTGTACATGCCTGCATACTGTATATACACTGTATACCTGCATACTGTATATACTGTACACTGTATCCTGAATACTGTATATACACTGCATACCTGCATACTGTATATACTGTACTGTATACCTGCATACTGTATATGTACTCTGTATACCTGCATGTGTATATACACTGTATACCTGCACTGTATATACTGTGTTGTTCACTTAGCATACTGCGCTGTACATATACTGTACACTGTATACCTGCATATTGTATATATACTGTATACCTGCATACTGTATATACTGTCCACTGTATACCTGCATACTGATTTACTGTACCTGTATACCTGCATGTGTATATACACTGTATACCTGTATACTGTATACACTGTACACTGCATATGTATATACAGTGTATACACTGTATATACAGTGTATTTATACTGTATATACAGTGTATACCTGCATACTGTATATACACAGTATGCCTGCCTGTATATACTGTACACTGTATATCTGCATATTGTATATACACTGTATACCTGCATACTGTATACACTGTATACTTCATATTGTATATACATCCTGCATACTGTATATACTGTACACTGTATATCTGCATATTGTATATACACTGTATACCTGCAATGTATATACAGTGTATTCCTGCATACTGTATATATGGTATACCTGCATACTGTATATACACTGTATTCCTGCATACTGTATATACTGTACACTGTATACCCTGATACTGTATATACACTGTATACGTATACTGTATATACTGTACACTGCATACCTGCATACTGTATATACACTGTATACCTGCATACTGTATACACTGTAATACTGTATGCCTGCATACTGTATATACACTGCATACCGCATACTGTATACTGTACACTTGCATACCTGCATATTGTATATACATTGTATACCTCATTCTGTATATTACACTGTATACTTGCATATTGTATATGCATTACATACTGTATATAGCACGTATACCTGCATACTGTATATACAGTGTATACCTGCATATTGTATATACAGTGTATACCTGCATGCTGTATATACACAGTATACCTGCATACTGTATATACTGTACACTGTATACCTGCATACTGTATATACACTGTATACCTGCATACTGTATATACTGTACACTGTATACCTGCATATTGTATATACACTGTATACCTGCATACTGTATACACTGTACACCTGCATATTGTATATACAGTGCATACCTGTATACTGTATATACAGTGTATTCCATGCATACTGTATATACACAGTATGCCTGCATACTGTATATACTGTACACTGTATACCTGCATACTGTATATACTGACACTGTATACCTGATACTGTATATACTGACACTGTATACCTGCATACTGTATATACACTGTATACCTGCATACTGTATATACTGACACTGTATACCTCATACTGTATATACACTGTATACCTGCATACTGTATATACACTGTATACCTCATACTGTATATACACTGTATTCCCCATACTGTATATACACTGTATACCTGCATACTGTATATACACTGTATACCCTATACTGTATATACAATGTATACCTCATTCTGTATATTACACTGTATACCTGCATACTGTATATACACATAATTTCATACTGTATATACACTGTATACCCTCATACTGTATATACACTGTATACCTGCTATACTGTATATACACTGTATACCCCATACTGTTTATACACTGTATACCCCATACTGTATACACTTTATACTGCATACTGTATATACACTGTATTCTATACTGTATATACACTGTATACCTGATACTGTATAACACTGTATACCTCTTACACTGTATATAATAATGTATATCTTTATTCTGTATATACACTGTATACCTGCATACTGTATATACACTGTATTCCTCATACTGTATATACACTGTATACCAGCATACTGTATATACACTGTATACCCCATACTGTATATACACTGTATACCTCATACTGTATATACACTGTATACCGCATACTGTATATACACTGTATAATTTATACTGTATATATACTCATTATATTCTATACTGTATATATAATTGTATACCTGCATACTGTATTTACACTGTATACCTCATACTGTATTTACACTGTATACCTGCATACTGTACATACACTGTATATCTCATACTGTATATACACTGTATACCTGCATACTGTATATACACTGTATACCTGCATACTGTATATACACTGTATACCTCATACTGTATATACACTGTATACCTCATTCTGTTTATACACTGTATACCTGCAAACTGTATATACACACTGTATGTTCATACTGTATATACACTGTATGTGTGCTACTTTATATACACTGTATACCTCATACTGTATATACACTGTATACCTCATACTGTATATACACTGTATACCTCATACTGTATATACACTGTATACCTGCATACTGTATATACACTGTATACCTTATATTGTATATACACTGTATACCTGCATACTGTATATACACTGTATACTCCTCATACTGTATATATCACTGCATACCTGCATACTGTATATACACTGTATAATTACATATATACACTGTATACCTGTACATACGTATATACACTGTATATCTCATACTGTATATACACTGTATACCTGCATACTGTATATACACTGTATATCTCATACTGTATATACACTGTATACCCTATACTGTATATACACTGTATACCTGCATACTGTATATACACTGTATTTGCTTACTGAGTCTTTTGTACTCGAATTGTCAGAATTATAGGCTGAGAACGAAACAAGGGTAAGGGTAAGTTTTGGCGTTTATGATGACATAGTAAGTTTGGGATTACTTTATCAGAGACATTCAGCTGTTAAAAATCGTGCTATCAACATTCTGGTATAAAAATTATTATTGTAGCCATATACCATCAAACTCCTACTTAGTAAATTATGTGCTGTGTTGCTCAACCTCATACACCCCAGGTATAGAAAAGTAATCAATAGATCACATACACATGTCAGGAAATGTGACAGTTGTAGATGCTGTTTAGCCACATAATTATCCCCCTAGTTAACGGAAAATTTATTAAATGGTAATGCACAAATTTCACATATGAATCATGACTGATGTAACGTGCACGAAATATGACAGAGTTGTAACTAAGAAAACTGTTTGGTATGTTTCTTAACCAGGTAATAATACCCCCAGGTAAAAAACAATAAATAATGATAATAATCATGACAGAGTTATAACCTGTGCCTGCCAGTGTTTACCTTTACACTTCCCAGTTAAGTAATATTTTATTTATTTGTTTTTATAGTTAAATACGTTTAAAAATATGTCCGTATTTATTATACGAATCTTTATATTTAATGTAATGACTCGGGGTCGCACTGGTAGGCGACAGCACTAGATGGGGGTCGTACTGGAAAATGCTTGGGAACCCCTGGTATATACACTGTACAAGTGTACAGTATACCTGCATAATCTATATACACTGTATTGTCTGTGTACTTGAACATGTTGCCATGTATCAAACTTTGCACCTTTGGAGAAGTAAACCATTGTAATCTATACACCAATATGTACATATAAACTAACAACTTCAAGAAAACTTATTATAGAGGAGACAAATTGTATAGCGTAGAGCTCAAAAGCCAAGGTCTGAAGGTTCACTGTCCTGACCACCCGAGGAACAGGAGGTCACCTGGGGTAGTCTGTTTGACAAGGGCAGGCTGTTTATGAGTGGATTTAACAAAGACACCTGTGCGACTTACTGTCCCTTCGGTCAACCTTAAGGCTGAACGGATGAGCGACTAACAACTTACGACGCCCGTGACTGAACTTATCGTTGACTACATCAAACGCCAAGGTGGCTCTGAGTACCTGTAAGCTTCTGCAAGGCGGAAATAAAGTCACGTAACTTTCATTTTCTCTACTACACAACCCATACTAAACACACCGAACTGCCAGACGCACTTCAAGCGTCACTATTGAAGATGGAACTAACGATTGTCTTAGCTCAAGACCGTGGTCACTGTGCACTCCGGGGGGAAAGTGTGTTAATGGATCCTTTGGACGATGACTACCTACAGCTACGGTACTACAGTGATATACTCTGGCTCTGTGACCAACTACAGCAAGGGATTCTCATGCTGTCCCAACCAATACGCCTGTGCTAATAGCTTTGAAGTTTTTCGCAAGTGGTAGCTTCCAGAGTGTAGTTGATGACGTTAGTGGTTGAAGCCAATCAACTGTGTCAAGAATTATTGATAAAGTAACATTTGGTCTGTACAGAAGAACAGAATAAAATGCCAAGAGATGTGAATTCAGTTACAGCAACGAAGCTGAAATTTCACAGAATAAAAGGATTTCCTAATGTAATTGGTGCCATAGACTGCACTCATGTTCCAATAAAGGCACCAACAGTTGACCATGGATCACACCTCTTTTACCAATCTCAATAACTATTGTAGTGGACGTCTCCCCTACAACTGCCTACAACTGCGTAGCCACAGCCACCACCTGCTACCGCATTCCGACGTGCCGTCTCCTAGCAACCAAGCGAGAGCTGACGCCAGATGTTACCGTATCCTAGCAACGAAACTAGGAACCGGCGACTTCTCGGGTTTTCCCAACATGATTCATAGAGGACTGGCGGCGTTGCTGGGTATATAAGCTCTGTCTCTCCATTGAGATTGATTCTGCCCATCTTCCTGAACAAGCAACACCTCCTCAGCAAGCTCCACGCTGTTAGCATTCATTCAATCAGGAGGCTACAGCAACAGGCAACATCTTTCTAACGAAGCTCCTGCACATCTACCTTCAACACGCTATCACCGAACGGTCTTACTGAGAGCAGCTCCCCACCACACGGCACCTCCAGCACCAGACTGTCTATCATATAACTTATATTATATAAGAAAACCACATTAGAGTTTCCTTCCATCCTGAGTTTAGGACAACATTAATATCTCGATGCCCCTACACTATTACGACAATCTCTTATCGGAGAAATTCAGCCACGTTTTATTTGAAGCTTGTTCCAGATTCATTAGCTGACGTGAGTAACTTGTGATAGGTTAAAACTTTCAGAATGTTTTATTCCGGGCACGGTAATTGGTCTAGCAAAGAATCAAAACAAACGCACCATAACTCTCTCTAGCGGCAGCTTACTGAACTAAACTTGCGGTCGCCATGCAATCATCGCGAGGTCTCCATATCTTCTTGAGATAAGGAAAAGGCTGCAGTCAATATTAGGGCCATGTTGTCCTCAGAGAAATCTAGGAGAGGTCAAGACTGAGGTCATATGTTTCCAGCATTACACTCATAAATGACCTTTTTTAGTGGATTTACCATAAACGACGGACAGGAAATCTAATTTTAACATTTAAATTGACAATTACTTAAATGTATATTAATTGAGTTAGGGTTCTAATTCATTTCGTACATTTTTACAATAAGAATACATACCTATGGTGTAATTTTTTACTTTACTTTACTTATCCTCTTCCCACCTACTGGCTAGCAAACCGCGGGCGGTCGGTCACGTCTCTGTTACACACTGTTGGCAAATGCTGGGCATACACTAGATCCTGTTGGTCAAGTCTAGTCTTGAAAGAGCTCACACTCGGTGCCATCACAGCACTCTCTGGCAGGTTGTTCCAAGAGTTCACAATTCTCATTCCGAAAAAGCTTGCCCTTCCAGATTTCTGGGCTTGTGGCTTCTTTAACCTTGAATTGTGACCCCTTGTAGGCGGGCGTCTGTCAGCTCCAAGTACGGATACTCGACTTAGTGTCATCTGAGATCTTAAAATCTTAAATTGGCTGCCCCTTGCCCGTCTGTAGTATAGGCAGTTGCAGGCGTTTAATCTCTAGGTAACTGAGGTGCCGGAGTGCAGGCAACTTGACAGTCTTTAGCATACCTCAGGGACCAGACGGGGTGACAATACTCAGATGGGGAAGCACCCCACTATGACGATCGTGACGAGGCGACCATCCAGGTATTCAAAACGACCTCTTATAAGCACTTACTAGTTTCGTTGCTTGATTCATTTTTCTCACAATGGCCTGAGAACTTCAGTTAATTTCGACATACACACACCAGGTCCTTTTCACACTCGGTTTCTATTAATGAGGTTTCTTCGTCCTGTCGGGGACATATGATACGCTCTTCCTACTGTTGGTACGTCCCAGGTGCATCCTTTAGTTTCGTGACATTGAATCTTACCAGCCATTTCTTCGACCATTCCTGAAGCTCAGAGCTTCTTTCTGCATCTCATCACAGTCCGTTTGGTTCCCTGATCCTGAATAACTTGGCACCACCCGCAATTTTTTTTATTGAGAAGTGTACGATATAGCTTCTGGCATGTCTTTTATGAAACAAACACACAAATAATAGGCCCAGCACTGCCCAGTGGTACCCTGCTTGTCATGGGTACACATGACGATTTCATGCCATTAATCACCACACAACTCATCACGATTGGTTTCCTTTGCTACGTAGCTCCTGTCTGTCTGCCTATAGCTGCACCTGACATAAGCCACTTCTCAACTTAAACACCTATCCACTTTACCTATATGTACTACACTTTGTTCCACATTGTAAACCTGTATGGCAGCGTAACTAAATAAACATCTTTGCAGTTAGTCTTCCCCGCCTCCCTCTAAAAACGCAGCAAGTTAATGTGAAGGTCATGTGTGGTTGATGGTCAGGTGCTAAAGGGGCACAAATTGTAACAAGAACTTCCTGTTGATTGGTCCACACACTGGGGAGGGGGTGGGGGACGACAACACAGCCAGTCTCTACCATAAACTCGTCACTGATCATCCTTCAGTTATCGTTCAACACCACCATCACTTACTGCTTTTAAACTGTACCTTCAATGTTATACTAAGGATCTCAGTGATATTAACTTGTCGACGCCTGACTTACATTATCTATATTTGATATAGACGGTGTGTGGGTATGGTGGGATGGGTGGTGGCTGGGTGTGTGTGTGTGTAGGGATGTGGGGTGGTGTGGGTGGGTAGGTGGTGTGGTGTGGTGGGATGGGTGGTGTGGCTGGGTAGGTGGGGTGTGGTGGGATGGGTAGGTGGTGGGTGTTGGTGTGGATACATACTGGGTGGTGTGGGTGGCGGGTGGGTACATACTGGGTGGTGGATGTGGGGTGGATGTATTAGCTCAGAGTATTATATATAATTCTCCCCATTATAATACAGTATACAAACATACAGTATAATACAACAATCATCACGAACTGTTTACCTCACCACCACCATGAGGAAGCGGCTACGTCAGCGTAACACTCGGGCAGGCCAGTTAGTCACAACAACTCCCCGCCTGATGATCATGCCTTCAGGAGACCAGTGTATCTAAACACTGGCTCTGGGGTGACTAACAGTGCTCCTCTCCAGGTGACACAAGCTGAGGAGGAAGTAACAGGAGGTAACATAAACCTCCTCGGTGAGACAGATAGCTTAAAGCCACTGTACAGGGACATGCCCCACTTACACTAACTAAGGGCAGCCTCCCAGTGTTACTCTTCTCAGGACAGTATGCCCAGCCCTCATCTCAGAGAAGACTTAACACGTGTTTACCTCAAGAAACTGCCACTTAAGAGCTCCAGAACTTAATTGCAATAATTTGGGCTCTAAAATCACTCTAACATGGATGCATACTGGCTGGTATGGGTGTGGTGGAGTGGGTGGTGTGGGAATGGCGGAGTGGGTGGTGTGGGTGGTGTGTGGCAGGTGGGTGGTGTGGTATGGCAGGTGGGGAGTGTACTGGTGGTGTGGTTGTGGCAGGGTAGGTGTGTACTGGTCGTCATAGCCACCGGAGTAGCAACATGAGGATGTCATATTGATCCCAATCACTTGATATACAAATACTGTACACGTTGTCTATACACACATACACACACCACACACACACACACACACACACACACACACACACACACACACACACACACACACACACACACACACACACTACATCCTTGACCACAGAAGGGTCAAGACGTACCTGGCACGCTCTCTCCGGAGCAGCAGGAGTCAACTAGTTAGCCCATACCAACCCCCTCCCTGAACCCTCCTCCCCACCGGAATATCAACAAGTTCTCGCCAGAAGTTAATTTCATTTAGGAAAAGTGGAACCAGTGTTAAACAGAGGTGAACAGTGGTGAACAGTGCTTAAGTCAGTGAAGAACAACTCAACAGTAACAGTCGTACCCAGTTAACCTTCACACAGTGAGGTCCCAGGTACCAGTGATAACGGCCCGTGATAACCAGCGATGTGTTAATCCGTCTACGATAGGAAGGCCTGGGACCAAACCTCACTCATATAACACCATCTGTGAGGGAATTACTACACCATGTCCCTCATAACACCATCTGTGAGAATTACTACACCACGTGAGGTCCCTCATAACACCATCTGTGAGGAATTACTACACCACGTGAGGTCCTCAAAACACCATCTGTGAAATTACTACACCACGTCAGGTCCTCTTATCACCATCTGTGAGACAATTACTACACCACGTGATGCCCTCATAACACCATCTGTGAGGAATTACTACACTACGTGAGGTCCTCTAACACCATCTGGGAGGTTACTACACAACGTGATGCCGCTCATAACACCATCTGTGTGGGAACTACTACCGTGAGTCCTCTAACACCATCTGGGAGGAAGTTACTACACTACGAGTTTGCTGTTCAACACCTACATTAATCTGTATGTTCACTGTATGTTCCTTTACCTTTCTCTAATGAAGGCGTTTGTTAAACCACCAATGTATGTAATAAGTCATTTATATCCAATGTATATTTTCAGCCTTCGGGCTGCAGAACTTTTTCAATAAACCGTTAATTATTATTATTCTTAATATTATTTACTATTATAACCTAACGCAACCTAGCCTAACCAACCCTAACCAAAACCAACCTAACTTAACCTAGACTGTATTTTAATGTTTTGTTTGCTTGTATCTGTGTTTAATATATAATTATCATAACATGTGGTAAAAACATTAATTTTTAATACAGAAAGGCTGCTGAAAGGCTGTAGGGTGTCCCAAAACTGACCCTGCCTCCTCCCTCCCTGCCTGCCTGCTCGCTCCCTCCCTCCAACCCTTCCTGCCTGCTCCTGCCTCCAACCCTCCCGCCTGCTCCTGCCTCCGTCCCCTCCCTGCTCCTTGCCTCCCTCTTTCCCTCCCCTGACTGCTCCCTGCCTCCATCCCTCCCTGCCTGGTCCTGCCTACCTCCCGCCCTCCAAATCACAGTGTCTCAGGGGAGCAGGGAGGGAGGGAGGGGTAGGGAGGGAGGATGGGATGAGGCAAACGGCTAGGAGGGAGCAAGAAGAGGAGGTAGGGGAGGAGACGGATTTTCAGGACACCTACATACTCACGACTATTGTGAGGGCGAGGAACGTGGACAATAGACCATTGACATAGAATAGGGAATCCGGTTGGGTTGGGTTAGTTTGGGTTAGGTTAGGTTGAGGTTGGGTTGGGTTAGGTTGGAGTTGGGTTAGGTGGAGTTGGGTTGGTTGGGTTAGGTTGGGTTGGGTTGGGTTAGGTTGGGTTAGGTTGGGTTAGGTTAGGTTGGAGTTAGGTTGGGTTGGGTTGGGTTGGGTTGGGTTGGGTTGGGTTGGGTTGGGTTGGGTTGGTTGGGTTGGGTTAGGTTGGGTTAGGTTGGGTTAGGTTGGGTTGGGTTGGGTTAGGTTGGGTTGGGTTGGGTTAGGTTGGGTTGGGTTGGGTTAGGGATTAGGTTGGGTTGGGTTGGGTTGGGTTGGGTTGGGTTGGGTTGGGTTGGGTTGGGTTGGGTTAGGTTGGGTTAGGTTGGGTTGGGTTGGGTTGGGTTGGGTTGGGTTGGGTTGGGTTAGGTTGGGTTGGGTTGGTTGGGTTAGGTTGGGTTAGGTTGGGTTGGGTTGGGTCATGAGTAAAGTTAAGGGAAGGAGGGCCAAGGGAAGGCGGTAAATGAAAGGTACTTTGTTTGACTGATTGTAGTTTTTAGTCTAGGGTTGAGACTATTAGTTTATTATTATTATTATTATTATTATAATTATTATTATTATTATTATTATCATTTATTATTATTATTATTATCAGTATTAGTATTATTATTGTTGTTGTTGTTGTTGTTGTTAATAACAATAATAATAATGATAATAAAATAAATAATAATAATAATGTTAAATATATAACAAAATAACTAAATAATACTTTTTTTTTTCTTTTTTTAACGTGGCCTCCAGCCTCCCAATAGCCATACATTCGCCGCCATTTAATTGGCTTTATTAAATATCCTAATACAAAGTAGCTATCCTATCTGTGTTGAATTAGTTGAGCCGCAGATCTATGCTGCATTCAGTGACTGTTGCCTCATAGTCAGCATCTGCAGCTGTTGTCGGCATTGGGGCAGAAGCTCTCGTTCCCTAGAGGCCGAGAGCAAAGCCGACCGGGGAGAAGGCAGTCGACATCTCATCAGGCTGTAACATAACTTCTGGGCTGCTGCTTCTGTTCGGAGATCACCTCCGCAGAGTCTGGCGTAGAAACATCTTGCACTTGGGCCCATCCACCAGAGGTTGTGAACACTAGAGGAGTGAATGCCTTGATCAACGTTTTGAATTCTCTCCACCTGCCCTTCTCTTGTCGTTCTCGTTCCTCCTATGTGCAGCATCGAGAGCTAGGTTACGGTGACATGCGGCCATGGGATCAAAAATCTGATGTGAAAAGCTCGCTGTCCCTGCGTCCAGAATCCTCGAGCACTGACGTCACAGGCTTGGTTAGATGTACTACTACTACTACTACTACTACTACTACTACTACTACTATAATAATAATAATAATAATAATAATAATAATAATAATAATAATAATAATAATAATAAAATAATAATAATAATAACAAAATAATAATAATAATGACAAAATAATAATAATAATATAATAATAATAATAATAATAATAATAATAATAATAATAATAATAAACAATAATATAATAATAATAACAATAATAAAACACAAATAATCATAACATTCCCCCACCATCAGAAGGGTCCGCCGCCACGTTACCATGACGACGCCAAAACACTCACAGTACGAGATGGGCGATAACCACATTAGCCTTCATTAACCACTGTGTGTGTGTGTGAACATAATCACCCACCATCACTTGTTACTGAGTATATAGTAAAAGTAACATGTAACACCTTGTATACAGGTTGTTTAGTGACTGTTACTTTACTGTTGTGAGAGAGAGAGAGAGAGAGAGAGAGAGAGAGAGAGAGAGAGAGGTCTTCATAACTTTTGTGTATATAAATTAATTATTTCTGATTTAAAACAACGATGATTTAACAAGCCGCTTTATCATTATTATTATTATTATTATTATTATTATTATATGTGTGTATTATTACAAAGTGGCGGTGTAACAGCCGTACTTAATAATACGTTATCTTTGGAGACGTATTTTTTTCGTGGTATTTAAAGGTCCTCATGCTAGTTTGGGCGACTGATATTTTATTTCGTCTCTCTCTCTCTCTCTCTCTCTCTCTACAGTAACCTGGCCTCTCTCCCATTCTCTCTCTGTTATTCTCATCATCATCATCAAGTCTGGTATTGTCAGGACAAGAGCGCCGCCTCCTGACAACGGCCATATAAACTACCGCCATGACGTCACCCATTGTTGTGATGACGTCATGACAACAACAGCTTTCCTATGACGTAAGATTTGTGACTAGCAGTTGTTGTTGTTGTTGTTGTTTGTTTTCGATTTGTTACTTTATTTATCTGTTAGGTTAGGTTAAGTTAGGAAATGTTAAGTTAGTGTTGGGTTAGTGTTAGGTTAGTGTTAGGTTAGGAATGTTAGGTTAGATTAAGTTACGTTAGGTTAGGAAATTGTAAGTTAGTGTTAGGTTAGGTTAGGTTAGTGTTAGGTTAGGTTAGGTTAGTCAGTCCTTCACTAGAGACAGACAGTAACACAACACGCCGCCGTAACCTCGCTAACAACCATTACAAAACAAGTACAGTTCATGTAAGACAAAACCTCCAGTTGCCAGTTCACGAGTTTTATTGGGTGAATTAAGAGGCCCAGAGAACCTGGCACTCTTGGGCCATAGGTGAGTGTTGTATTCTCTGACCCACCGTGACATACACACATACACAGTAACACACAAACACACACACACCGTGACATACACACATACACAGTAACACACATACACACATACACCGTAACATACACACACACAGCAACATACACACACACAGTGACATACAAACACACACACAGTAACATACACACATACAGTAACATACATACACACCGTAACATACTGTACATATATACACACTTACTGTAACATACATACACACACACAGTAACATACATATACACACTTACTAGAGGTGTGAGGCCTCAGCACTACTAGAGAGGTGTGCAGCCTCAGCACTACTAGAGGTGTGCGGCCTCAGCACTACTAGAGAGGTGTGAGGCCTCAGCACTACTAGAGAGGTGTGCAGCCTCAGCACTAAGAGGTGTGCAGCCTCAGCTCTACTAGAGGTGTGAGGCCTCAGCACTACTAGAGGTGTGCAGCCTCAGCACTACTAGAGGTGTGCGGCCTCAGCGCTACTAGAGAGGTGTGAGGCCTCAGCACTACTAGAGGTGTGCGGCCTCAGCACTACAGAGAGGTGTGCAGCCTCAGCACTACTAAAGGTGTGCGGCCTCAGCACTACTAGAGATGTGCGGCCTCAGCACTACTAGAGAGGTGTGCAGCCTCAGCACTACTAGAGGTGTGCAGCCTCAGCACTACTAGAGGTGTGCGGCCTCAGCACTCTACTAGAGGTGTGCAGCCTCCAGCACTACTAGAGAGGTGTGCGGCCTCAGCGCTACTAGAGGTGTGCAGCCTCAGCACTACTAGAGAGGTGTGCGGCCTCCAGCACTACTAGAGGTGTGCTCAGCGCTACTAGAGAGGTGTGAGGCCTCAGCACTACTAGAGGTGTGTGCGGCCTCAGCACTACTAGAGGTGTGCGGCCTCAGCACTACTAGAGGTGTGCGGCCTCAGCGCTACTAGAGAGGTGTGAGGCCTCAGCACTAGAGGTGTGGGCCTCAGCACTACTAGAGGTTGTTGCGGCCTCAGCACTACTAGAGAGGTGTGCAGCCTCAGCACTAGAGAGGTGTGCAGCCTCAGCACTACTAGAGAGGTGTGCGGCCTCAGCACTACTAGGGGTGTGCAGCCTCAGCACTACTAGAAGTGTGCAGCCTCAGCACTACTGAGGTGTGCGGCCTCAGCACTACTAAGTGTGCAGCCTCAGCACTACTAGAGAGGGTGTGCGGCCTCAGCGCTACTAGAGGAGGTGTGCAGCCTCAGCACTACTAGAGAGGTGTGCGGCCTCAGCACTACTAGAGAGGGTGTGCGGCCTCAGCACTACTAGAGAGGTGTGAGGCCTCAGCACCTAGAGAGGTGCGGCCTCAGCTTCAGAGAGGTGTGAGGCCTCAGCGCTGGGGGTGTGCAGCCTCAGCACTACTAGAGGGTGTGCGGCCTCAGCACTACTGAGGGTGTGCAGCCTCAGCGCTACTAGAGAGGTGTGCAGCCTCAGCACTACTAGAGAGGGTGTGCAGCCTCAGCACTACTAGAGGTGTGCGGCCTCAGCACTACTAGAGAGTGTGCGGCCTCAGCGCTACTAGAGGTGTGCAGCCTCAGCGCTACAGAGGTGTGCAGCCTCAGCACTACTAGAGGTGTGCAGCCTCAGCACTACTAGGGGTGTGAGGCCTCAGCGCTACTAGACAGGTGTGAGGCCTCAGCACTACTAGAGAGTGTTGAGGCCTCAGCACTACTAGAGAGGTGTGCAGCCTCAGCACTACTAGAGAGGTGTGCGGCCTCAGCACTACAAGAGAGGTGTGCAGCCTCAGCGCTACTAGAGAGGTGTGCGGCCTCAGCGCTACTAGAGAGGTGTGAGGCCTCAGCACTACTAGAGGTGTGCAGCCTCAGCACTAAAGGGTGTGCAGCCTCAGCACTACTAGAGGTGTGAGGCCTCAGCGCTACTAGAGGTGTGAGGCCTCAGCGCTACTGGGGTGTGAGGCCTCAGCACTACTACAGGGGTGTGCAGCCTCAGCACTACTAGAGAGGTGTGAGGCCTCAGCGCACTAGGGGTGAGGCCTCAGCACTATAGAGGTGTGAGGCCTCAGCACTACTAGAGGTGTGAGGCCTCAGCGCTACTAGAGAGGTGTGAGGCCTCAGCACTACTAGAGAGGTGTGCAGCCTCAGCTACTAGAGAGGTGTGAGGCCTCAGCACTACTAGAGAGGTGTGAGGCCTCAGCACTATAGAGGTGTGACCTCAGCACTACTAGAGGTGTGAGGCCTCAGCGCTACTAGAGAGGTGTGAGGCCTCAGCACTACTAGAGGTGTGCAGCCTCAGCACTACTAGAGAGGTGTGGGCCTCAGCGCTTAGGGGTGAGGCCTGCGCTACTAGCAGCGTCAGCACTACTAGAGAGGTGTGCAGCCTCAGCACTACTAGAGGTTGGCAGCCTCAGCACTACTAGAGAGGTGTGGGCCTCCACTACTGAGAGGTGTGAGGGGCCTAGCGCTACTAGAGGTGTGAGGCCTCAGCACTAGAGAGGTGTGCAGCCTCAGCACTACTAGGGGGTGTGAGGGCCTCAGCGCTACTAGAGAGGTGTGAGACCTCAGCACCGAGATGTGCAGCCTCAGCACTACTAGGAGGTGTGCAGCCTCAGTGCTACTAAAGGTGTGAGGCCTCAGCACTACTAGAGGTGTGTGCAGCCTCAGCACTAAGAGGTGTGCAGCCTCAGCGCACTAGAGGTGTGAGGCCTCCAGCGCTACTAGAGGTGTGAGGCCTCAGCGCTACTAGAGAGGTGTGAGGCCTCAGCACTAGAGGTGTGCAGCCTCGGTGCTACTAGAGAGGTGTGAGGCCTCAGCGCTACTAGAGGTGTGAGGCCTCAGCACTAGAGAGGTGTGAGGCCTCAGCACTACAGAGAGGTTGCGCCTCAGCTACTAAAGGGTGTGCAGCCTCAGCACTACTAGAGGGTGTGAGGCCTCAGCGCTACTAGAGGTGTGAGGCCTCAGCGCTACTAGAGGTGTGAGGCCTCAGCACTACTAGAGAGGTGTGCAGCCTCAGCACTACTAGAGAAATGTGAGGCCTCAGCGCTACTAGAGAGGTGTGAGGCCTCAGCACTACTAGAGGTGTGAGGCCTCAGCACTACTAGAGGTGTGGGCCTCAGCTACTAGAGGTATGATGCCTCAACTACTAGAGGTGTGCAGCCTCCCACTAGAGAGGTGTGAGGCCTCAGCACTACTAGAGGTGTGAGGCCTCAGAGGTGTGAGGCCTCAGCACTATGAGGGTGTGAGGCCTCAGCGCTACTAGAGGTGTGAGGCCTCAGCACTAGAGAGGTGTGCAGCCTCAGCACTACTAGAGAGGTGTGAGGCCTCAGCGCTACTAGAGAGGTGTGAGGCCTCAGCGCTACTAGAGGTGTGCAGCCTCAGCACTACTAGAGAGGTGTGCAGCCTCAGCACTACTAGAGAGGTGTGGCCTCACACTACTAGAGGTGTGAGGCCTCAGCACTACTAGAGAGGTGTGAGGCCTCAGCGCTACTAGAGGTGTGAGGCCTCAGCACTACTAGAGGTGTGCAGCCTCAGCACTACTAGAGAGGTGTGAGGCCTCAGCGCTACTAGAGGTGTGAGGCCTCAGCGCTACTAGAGAGGTGTGCAGCCTCAGCACTACTAGAGGTGTGCAGCCTGAGCACTACTAGAGAGGTGTGCAGCCTCAGCGCTACTAGAGAGTTGTGCAGCCTCAGCACTACTAGAGAGGTGTGAGGCCTCAGCACTACTAGAGGTGTGGGGGCCTCAGCGCTACAAGAGAGGTGTGCAGCCTCAGCGCTACTAGAGAGGTGTGCAGCCTCAGCACTACTAGAGGTGTGCAGCCTCCAAGCTACTAGAGAGGTGTGCAGCCTCAGCACTACTAGAGAGGTGTGCAGCCTCAGCGCTACTAGAGAGGTGTGCAGCCTCAGGCTACTAGAGAGGTGTGCAGCCTCAGCACTGGGTGTGGCCTCAGCACTACTGAGAGGTGTGCAGCCTCAGCACTACTGACAGGTGTGCAGCCTCAGCACTACTAGAGAGGTGTGCAGCCTCAGCACTACTAGAGAGGTGTACAGCCTCAGCACTAGAGATAGGTGTGCAGCCTCAGCACTACTAGAGGTGTGCAGCCTCAGCACACTGAGGGGTGTGCAGCCTCAGCGCTACTAGAGGTGTGCAGCCTCAGCGCTACTAGAGAGGTGTGCAGCCTCAGCGCTACTAGAGAGGTGTGAGGCCTCAGCGCTACTAGAGGTGTGCAGCCTCATCACTACTAAGAGAGGTGTGCAGCCTCAGCACTACAGAGAGGTGTGCAGCCTCAGCACTACTAGAGAGGTGTGCAGCCTCAGCGCTACTAGAGGGGTGTGCAGCCTCAGCGCTACTAGAGGTGTGAGGCCTCCGGCGCTACTAGAGAGGTGTGCAGCCTCACAGCTACTAGAGAGGGTGCAGCTCAGCACTACTAGAGAGGTGTGCAGCCTCAGCCCTACTAGAGAGGTGTGCGGCCTCAGCGCTACTAGAGGTGTGAGGCCTCAGCGCTACTAGAGATGTGCAGCCTCAGCGCTACCAGAGAGGTGTGGAGGCCTCAGCTACTGAGAAGGGTGTGCAGCCTCAGCACTACTAGAGAGGTGTGCAGCCTCAGCGCTACTAGAGAGGTGTGAGGCCTCAGCGCTGCCACTAGGGGTGTGCAGCCTCAGCACTACTAGAGGTGTGCAGCCTCAGCACTGAGGTGTGCAGCCTCAGCGCTACTAGAGGTGTGCAGCCTCAGGCGCTACTAGAGGTGTGCAGCCTCAGCGCTACTAGAGAGGTGTGAGGCCTCAGCGCTTCAATGAGGTGTGCACCTCAGCGCTACTAGAGAGGTGTGTGGCCTCCAGCGCTACTAGAGAGGTGTGCAGCCTCAGCGCTTTCAGAGGTGTGCAGCCTCAGCGCTACTGAATAGGTGTGCAGCCTCAGCGCTACTGCAGGTGTGCAGCCTCAGGCTACTAGAGGTGTGCAGTCTCAGCGCTACTAGGGTGTGCAGCCTCAGCGCTACTAGATAGGTGTGCCCTCAGCTGAAGAGGTGTGCAGCCTCAGCACTAAAGAGGTGTGCAGCCTCAGCTACTATAGAGGTGTGCGGCTGGGCTATGGAGAGAGGTGTCCCGCTCCTTCTGAAGAGGTGCGGCCGCTCACCTCTGAAGGGTTGTGCAGCTGCTACAGAGGTGTGCAGCCTCTGAGAGGTGGCCTCCTCTACGAGAGCCAAAAACAATTTAGACAGGTGGGTTTATTCCTGTTGCCGAGCTGATGACATTGTAGTGGACGTCTCCCCTACAAACTGCGTGGCGTCACCACCTGCTACCGCCTTCCCTAGCAACCAACCAGATGTTACCGTATCTGCAATGGAACCAGTCACCTGCGACTTTCTGGGTTTCCCAACATGACTCATAGCGGCCGCTGCTGGGTGTATATAGCTCTTTCTCTCCATTGAGATTCATTCTGACCATTCTTCTACAACAAGCAACACCTCCTCCTCCGCTGCTGCCTGGCAGCCCTCGCATCCTCGCCTGCCTGGCGGTCCTCGCTCCCGCCAGCGAGCATGGCGACCCACCAGCTGTCCTCCTCTGAGCTTCCTCACCAACCAACTCTCATTCTGCCCATCTTCCTGAGCAAGCAACACCTCCTCCAGCAAGCTCCACGCTGGCCTCCTACCACGGCACCCCTCCACCAGACTGTCTATCATATAACTTATATATTATACAGAAAAACCACATTAAGTTTCCTTCCATCCTGAGTGCTAGACAACATTAATATCTCGATACCCACAATGGTGACTCCCGGAGATAAGCACTCACACAGGATGGAGGACGGACGGATCTCTCTGCCGATTTTCAACCACAACGTCGAGGACTGGCTTGACCATGTGGAAGCAGCCCTCGCCGGTTACGAGCGACCGACGGGCAAAATTATTGCGCCCTGCTCTGTGCTTAACCACGGAGTGGCCATGCTGAGTCTCACAAACCATTTCCAACCCTCCAGATCACAACAAATTCGCTACCCTGCGGGCTGCCTTGAAGACGTGTTATCAACAGACCAGCCCCAATCTCCTGCAAGATCTATCCTTTACCTCCTCGGGAACTCAACCCAGGACGTCTCTGGGAGGAGATGTGTCGGCTGAACTCCGTCACACAGACAGATTCCCAGACTCTATCCTGCGCCAGCTTCACGCGCAAAAGCTACCCACAGAAGTGCGCAACATCTTGTCGCAGTAGATTACTCCACGACACCGGAACTATATGCAACCGCGGCGAAATTTTTAACGAGTGCGCTGCTGCACCTGCCGCCACGGTCACACCAGTACCTACCATCGAACTTGTAAGCCGGGTCAACACCCTCAGCCAAGCAATACCTCACAAGACATCAAGGACCTGTTGCAAATTCTGAACCGCAGGATGGTCACCATTGGGGGTATCGAGATATTATGTTGTCTGTCAGGATGGAAGGAACTCTAATGTGGTTTTCTTGTATAATATATAACATATTATACAAGAAAACCACATTAGAGTTTCCTTCCATCCTGAAGTGCTAGACACATTAATATTTCGATACCCCTACAATGGTGACTCCGAGATTACACTCACACAGGATGGAGGAGACACTGATCACGCTCAGTCTTCAAGCAGACACCGGCTCCTTCTGCCCCAAGCACCACATCCTACGACCCCAGCACACCGTCCTGCCTCAGACGCTGACCCAGGCCCACACACCCCCCAGCAGGCGCATCTGACGACTCAGTACCTGCCGTGAGAGAAGCACACAACATCCATCGCCTCCCACCTCTTTTCTCCCTCAGGTACTCCCTGCTAATGTCCTGCACCCTGCTGCTGTCGTGGACCCAGCTGCTGTCACGAGCCCTAATCCGCTTCTGCTGACCCAGCCCCTGCTCCTGATCCAGGCCCACACAAAACCCAGCAGGCGCATCTGACGACCCTGTACCTGTCGTGAGGGAAGCACAACATTCATCGCCTCCACACACCCTTTTTCTCCCTTCTCCCACAGATAGTGTGTATCTAGACAGTTGTATTTCAGCGATCTGCTCATCACGCCATCGCCGTTGTCTCACATGAGGCATGCACCGCCCGGTCTGCCTCACATGTGCTAAGCAACTCTACAGACAACAAGTCTCCTACACCGCCTGGAGGGAAGGGGGAGTATTGTAGTGGACGTCTCCCCTACAAACTGCGTAGCGGCGTCACCACCTGCTACCGCCTCCCTAGCAACCAACCAGATGTTACCGTATCTTAGCAACGGAACTAGTCACCGGCGACTTCTCGGGTTTTCCCAACATGACTCATAGCGGCTGCTGCTGGGTATATAAGCTTTGTCTCTCCATTGAGATTCATTCTGACCATTCTTCTACAACAAGCAACACCTCCTCCTCTGCCGCTGCCTGGCAGCCCTCGCATCTCCTCGCCTGCCTGGCGGTCCTCGCTCCCGCCAGCAAGCATGGCGACCCACCAGCTGTCCTTCTCTGAGCTTCCTCACCAACCAACTCTCATTCTGGCCCATCTTCCTGAACACGCAACACCTCCTCCTTCGCTCTGGCCCTCTTGCAGCACATCACATAGACTGTCTGTCATAACTATATTATACAAGAAAACCACATTAGGTTTCATGCATCTAGTGCTAGACAACATTAATATCTCGATGCCTACAACATCAATGCAGTGGTGAGCTCAGTACAGGCACAGGTCACTGACCCACATTGGAGCCTGGGGCTGGAGAGAGATATAATAATAATAATAATAATAATAATCATAATAAATAAAATTTATATTAAAAAAAATACACAATTAAAGAAATAACAATAAAATAATAATAATAATAATAATAATATGTATTAATAATAATATCATATAATAATAATAATAATAATAATAATAATAATAATAATAATAATAATAATAATAATAATAATAATAATAATAATAATAATAATAATAATAATAATAATAATAATAATAATAATAATAA
>NW_024740094.1:3516219-3538468 GCF_018991925.1 Homarus americanus
CAAATGTGGGTTGGATTTCAAGTTTTGTGTAGGCTCATGTTCTGATGGCGCTGCCACAATGATAGGACGGCATTCGGGAGTGGTTACCCAAATTAAGGCGCTTGACCCAGAATGCAAGTCAACGCACTGCTTCCTTTACCGAGAAAGTCTTGTAATAAAAAAAAGTCAACATAACTAAACGACGTACTCAGCGAGGTTGTAAAAATTGTGAACCATGTAATAGCGAATGCTTTAAATTCGAGATTATTCGCTGCATTATGTGATGATATGGGAGCTGATCATAAACAGAGCTTATTGCATGCCGATGAACTTTGGTTATCGAGGGGAAAAGTCCTGCTACGAAACGAGCTTGCCGAGTTTCGTAGCAGGACAAAATTCAAATTGGTCACAATTGTTCCGAGATTAAAGTTGGAAAGCCAAGCTGGCTTATTTGGCTGATATTTTTGCCATCTTTAATGATCTCAACACCTCCATGCAGGGAAGGATGGCTTACTGTTTTACAATGGCAGACAAGCTCGACGAACAGAAACGAAAGCTAGAAGCATGGGAGAGTCGCGTGTCAAGAGAGTGTTATGACATGTTTCACCAATTAGCTGCAGTCATCGCCGATGCAGGTGAAGACCTTAATGTTACATCTCTACGAAGCGTCATCAGAGAACACTTGACAAATTTGGCAAAACGTTCTGAGTTTTATTTTCTAACAGAAGAAGATCCACGGAAAGGTAATGGATGGATCCGAAATCCGTTTATTCCATTGAAAGATGACTTAACTGTCACTATGGAGGGTAAATTGTTGGTGCTGGCGGCTAACGAAGAATTGAAGATGAGTTTCGAAACTAAAACATCATTTTTTTTAATATATTTATATTTATTTATTTATTTATTTATTTTTTTACAGGGATTAGTCCACACGGGCACAGGTCACTGACCCACATCGAGGACTGGGGGCGAAAATGTAATAATAATAATAATAATAATAATAATAATAATAATAACAATAATAATAATAATAACAATAATAATAATGATAATAATAATAATAATAATAATAAAATAATAATTATTATTATTATTATTATTAGTAGTAGTAGTAGTAGTAGTATAATAATTAATAAAAATTAATAACAAAATAAAAATAAAGTAATAAAAATATTAACAATAACCAAAAAATAAATCAATAGTGAGAAACGATATACATTATGTATGTTGTGTTGTCATTTGTCAATGGTAAGAGAAACAATTGAGACCCTGCAATTGTGTGTAAATGAGGCAGAAAGTCAGATCAGCAACCTGGGACTTGGTCACAATTTTCGTGATGCCATATGGCAGCAGGGTCTACCATTAGACAACACATTATGCTTCCAATATCTTCCCAGGCGGTAGTACCTCCCTGTTTGATAGCTGCCTACTACCTACTACCTGGTGTTTCATGTAAGCCAAAACTGTGACAGGTGAGTACAAGCTCCACTTATTTATCACTAATTCATCCAGGTACATCAAACTGAGCTCCGATAATTTGATCCTCCCTAAAATTAGCAACTGAAAAGTGGTATAAAATAGCCATTGTTTGGCTTGCTTTAAGAGGGAGACTGGGTAAACCTTACATGTAGTTGACAGAAAGAATTGGGTGAAAAGTGATGGTGGGTATATTCTGCGCGTCTCATCACCGATGATACTGGTAATAGCGGTGGAATGTTTTTACCTACCCGTGTTGGCAGCTGAATAAGTGTGCTGGTGCAGTTATGGTGACCATCATCATAAAATGTGTGTATATTTTAAAATGGACTTCATCAAGACCCAATTCAATAATTTTCACACAAGTGTCTCGGCTGTTTACATACTTTTATGATTCATTTATTTTTTATTGCGTTTTTACAAAACATTCAGTTTATTACAAGCGTCTCAAATTCCCATGTTACAGTACAATATTACGCCTCAGGAAAATTTGAAATCTGCCTATCGAAGATTTATGAACAAGAGTTTTAGAATTTATGCTTTACCACGCATCTCTCGTAGTTATAACCTGACGTGATCTAAGTAAGTCTTCCTTGGGGTGAAGATTTTTTTGCTGGTTTATCGTTTCTTTATATAATGTAATATAAATCCAGCCTTCTCACTGTGGTAAATACACACGTCCTGTCCAAGAGTAAATGTAAAAAATATATAACTGGCAACAAACGTGTGAAACTGCAAATAACTGTACAATACATATGATTTTTTTTCCTTGAATGTAGCTCCAAAGTTCTGGCGCCCTCCACTATATTTACAATGGTAACTGTGGCCCAGAGCCTACAAAAGGTTGGGTACCAATGATCTAAAGTATGGTAGGCCAGTAGTAGGTATGCAGACGTAGACTATGAGGCAACAGTCATTGAATACCGCATAGATCAGCGGCTTAACTAACTCAGCTAGGGTAGTTACTTTTGTATTAGGATAGTTGGGTTATAAAATGTGTGGAGAAGGTATGGCTAAAAGGGAAGGGTGGAGGCCATATTGAAAAAAATAGTGGTAGTAGTATTTTTTTTAAGTAGTAGTAGTAGTAGTAGTAGTAGTTTTTAAGTAGTAGTAGTAGTAGTAGTAGTTTTAGTAGTAGTAGTAGTAGTTTTAGTAGTAGTAGTAGTAATGCATAATGGAGGTGGTAAAGGATGCTGTCAGGGCAGCAGCAGGGAACCTACAAGTGTGTGCTGGCCACCAGGCTGGCGGGGAGGCGGCCATTCACGCCATGAGATTGATATTTGAGCAGCGTGATTGTGAGGCCGTTCTCCTGGTGGATGCTTCAAACGCATTCAACATACTTAACCGCAAGGCTGCACTGCACAACATCAAGATCAAGTGTCCAAGCTTTGCAATGTATGTTGAAAATTCGTATAGGAATCCATCAGACCTCTATATAGTAAACAACAAGGCTCTAAGAGGTGATACCATCTTACAGTCAACCGAGGGAACAACACAGGGGGACCCTGTTGCAATGGCAATGTATGCAATTGGCCTATCAGTGCTCCAACAAGAAATAAAATTTGAAACAACTGGGGTCAAACAAGTGGCATATGCTGATGACCTTACAGGAGCAGGAAAAGTGGAGTGCATCAAAAAGTGGTGGGACTTGGTAACATGGCGAGGTCCACAAATAGGGTACCACCCAAACGCCAGCAAGTCCTTCCTCATCGTGAAGCCAGAACATTATGAACGGGCAATGGAGGTTTTTGGCGGAAGTGAGGTCAAAATAACCAAGGATGGCCAAAGACAACTAGGAGCAGTAATTGGCACTACGGACTTCAAGACCGAGTACGTAGCGGGGAAAGGTGAATGAGTGGGTTAGTGAAATCCAAGTTCTGTCTGAGATTGCTAACACAGAGCCACATGCTGCCTTTGCTGCATTCACCCATGGAGTCAAGCATCGTTGGAACTACCGGATGCGTACTATCCCTGATATCGGACCCCTCCTCCACCCTCTGGAAGAAGTTATCAGTGTCAATTTCATTCCTAAATTAGTGAAACACCCTCACTTAACCCCAGCAGAAAGAGCACTTCTTGCACTTCCATCAAGACTGGGAGGGATAGGACTAACAAATCCAGAGGAGATTGCTGCCACTGAACATCAAAATTCACTTAAGCTCACGGCAGCCCTCACGGACCACATAATAGCCCAGAATGCAACAGGGGAAGTGGATACCAGTGAGGTAAATAAGATTCGTAGGTCCATTACGACAGATCGACAGCACTGCCAAAATGATAAGTTGCAGCAACTGTTGCTGCAGGTACCAGAAAATTTGAAAAAAAAGTAGCTATAGCGCAGGAGGTGGGCGCCACGAACTGGTTAACTACGTTACCGATAAGGGCAAATGGTTTCAGTCTTAATAAACAAGAATTTACAGATGCCATTGCTCTAAGGTACGGTCGGCCAGTAGAAGGTTTGCTCTCCCAATGCGTGTGTGGCTCTTCCTATGATGGCGATCACGCCATGGTGTGCAAGAAGGGGGGGCTTCATATGCATGAGGCATGACGAGGTAAGGGACCTCACAGCAAATATGTTGAAGGAAATCTGCCGGGATGTCATGGTAGAACCGACCCTCCTTCCATTGGATGGTGAGATCTCCCAACACAGGACTTCAAACACATCTAACGAAGCCTGTGTGGATGTCAGTGCTCTAGGATTCTGGACGCGGGGACAGCGAGATTTCTTCGACATCAGGATTTTTGATCCCATGGCCGCATGTCACCGTAACCTAGCTCTCGATGCTGCACATAGGAGGAACGAGAACGACAAGAGAAGGGCATATGGGGAGAGAATTCAAAACGTTGATCAAGGCAGCTTCACTCCTCTATGTTCACAACCTCTGGTGGGATGGTACCAAGTGAACGATGTTTCTATGACAGACTCGCGGAGGTGATCTCAGAACAGAAGCAGCAGCCCAGAAGTTATGTTACAGCCTGGATGAGATGTCGACTGTCTTTCTCTCTCCTTCGGTCGGCTTTGCTCTGCCTCAGGGGAACGAGAGCTTCTGCCCCAACTCTGACAACTGCTGCAGATATTGACTATGAGGCTACAGTCACTGAATGCCGCATAGATCTACGGCTCAACTAATTTAACACAGATAGGATAGCTACTTATGTATTAGGATATTTAATATTATGGTAATTAAATGGTGGCGAAGGTGTGGCTATTGGGGGAGGCTGGAGGCCACGTTTAAAAAAAGAAAGAAAAGAAGTAGTAGTAGCAGTAATGGTAGTAGTAGTAGTACCAGCATGTAATACAGAACACGTTACCAACACTACATCTATTATGGTATTTAACATCGCCCCCCCCCCAAAAAAAAATTACAATGTAGCCAAGCCTGAAAGAGAAAACGATACCTTGGCAACACTGTATCCGCGTAACAGAATGACGTAGTTATCTCAGTCTCAGGCCTTGGCACCACTGTATCCGCGTAACAAAATGAGTTAGTTTTCTCAATCTCAGGCCTTGGCAATACTGTATCCGCGTTACAGAAAGAGTTAGTAATTACAGCTCCAGACATTGGCAGCACTGGATCCGCCATAACAATGCCACGTAATTTCCATAAATCCTTCCTACTGAAGCGTCACAACAACTTCCCCACAATGACCGGATGTACACACATTCCTGCTTCCTTACTATTACAAAAAAAAGAAACCGCAGTTTTTGGAGTTCTGATGCTTATATTATGAAGCTTTTTTCTTGGTTTAAAGCTTAAAATCTGGGTGAACAGTTTCTAACATGAGAAGCTGGAATGAAGATGGCGACTACACAGGGAAAGTCCAGTGTGTCATCTGGTCTACAGAGTTGATCAGTGAGAACCGTTTAACAGAATTACCACCACCAATAGGGAACAATCCTCCCTCCATTAGGTGGTGGTTCACACCTCCCTCCATTAGGTGGTGGTTCACACCTCCCTCCATCATGAAGTGGTTCACACCTCCCTCCATCATGAAGTGGTTCACACCTCCCCCCATCAGGTGGTGGTTCACACCTCCCTCCATCAGGTGGTGGTTCACACCTCCCTCCATCAGGAAGTGGTTCACACCTCCCTCCATCAATAGTTCCTGCCTCCTCCATCGGGAAATGGTTCCTCCCCATCAGGTGGTAGTTCACCTCCTCCATCAGGTGGTGGTTCACCTCCCCTCCATCAGGTGTGGTTCACACCTCCCCTCCATCAGATGATGGTTTCACCTCCTCCATCGGGTGGTGGTTCACCTCCCTCCATCCAGGTGGTGGTTCACCTCCCTCCTTCAGGTGGCGGTTCACACCTCCCTCCATCAGGTGGTGGTTCACACCTCCCCCTCCATCAGGGGAGGTGGTTCACCCTCCCCTCCATTGGGTGGTGGTTCACACCTCCCTCCATCCAGGTGGTGGTTCACACTCCCTCCCATCAGGTGGTGGTTCACACTCCCCTCCATAGAGGAGGTGGTTCACACCTCCACCCATCAGGAGGTGGTTCACACCTCCTCCATCAGGTGGTGGTTTTTTCCTCCAGCTCAGTGGTTCACCTCCCCTCCATCAGAGGTGGTTTCACACCTCCCTCCATCAGGTGGTGGTTCACACCTCCCTCCATCAGATGGTGGTTTACACCTCCCTCCATGAGGAGGTGGTTCACACCTCCCTCCATCAAGAGGTGGTTCACACCTCCCTCCATCAGGGGGTGGTTCACACCTCCCTCCATCAGGACGTGGTTCACACCTCCCTCCATCAGATGGTGGTTCACACCTCCCCCCATTAGGTTGTGGTTCACACCTCCCTCCATCAGGTGGTGGTTCACACCTCCCTCCATCAGATGGTGGTTCACACCTCCCTCCATCAGGTGGTGGTTAACACCTCCCTCCATCAGGAGGTGGTTCACACCTCCCTCCATCAGGAGGTGGTTCACACCTCCCTCCATCAGATGGTGGTTCACACCTCCCTCCATCAGGTGGTGGTTCACACCTCCCTCCATCAGATGGTGGTTCACACCTCCCTCCATCAGGAGGTGGTTCACACCTCCCTCCATTAGGTGGTGGTTCACACCTTCCTCCATCAGGAGGTGGTTCACACCTCCCTCCATTAGGTGGTGGTTCACACCTCCATCCATCAGGTGGTGGTTCACACCTCACTCCAGTAGATGGTGGTTCACACCTCCCTCCATCAGGTGGTGGGTTCACACCTTCCTCCATCAGGAGTGGTTCACACCTCCACTCCATTAGAGTGTGGTTCACTGCCTCCATCCATCAGGTGGTTGCACCTCCTCCAGTAGATGGTGGTTCACACCTCCCTCCATCAGGTGGTGGTTCACACCTCCCTCCATCAGGTGGTGGTTCACACCTCCCTCCATCAGGACGTGGTTCACACCTCCCTCCATTAGGTGGTGGTTCACACCTCCCTCCATCAGGTGGTGGTTCACACCTCCCTCCATCAGATGGTGGTTCACACCTCCCTCAATTAGGAGGTGGTTCACACCTCCCTCCATCAGATGGTGGTTCACACCTCCCTCAATTAAGAGGTGGTTCACACCTCCCTCTATCAGGAAGTGGTTCACATCTCCCTCCATCAGGTGGTGGTTCACATCTCCCTCCATCAGATGGTGGTTCACACCTCCCACCATCAGGAGGTGGCTCACACCTCCCTCCATCAGGTGGTGGTTCACACCTCCCTCCATCAGGTGGTGGTTCACACCTCCCTCCATCAAGAGGTGGTTCACACCTCCCTCTATCAGGGGGTGGTTCACACCGCCCTCCATTAGGAGGCGGTTCACACCTCCCTCCATCAGGTGGTGGTTCACACCTCCCTCCATCAGGTGGTGGTTCACACCTCCCTCCATCAGGTGGTGGTTCATACCTCCCCCCATCAAGAGGTGCTTCACACCTCCCTCCATTAGGAGGTGGTTCACACCTCCCTCCATCAGGAGGTGGTTCATACCTCCCTCCAACAGGAGGTGGTTCACACCTCCCTCCATTAGGAGGTGGTTCACACCTCCCTCCATCAGGTGGTGGTTCACACCTTCTATCAGGGGATGGTTCACACCTCCCCCCTTCAGGAGGTAGTTCACACCTCCCTCCATTAGGAGGTGGTTCACACCTCCCTCCATCAGGAGGTGGTTCACACCTCCCTCCATCAGGTGGTGGTTCACACCTCCCTCCATCAAAAGGTGGTTCACACCTCCCTCCATTAGGAGGTGGTTCACACCTCCCTCCATCAGGTAGTGGTTCACACCTCCCCCCATTAGGGGGTGGTTCATACCTCCCTCCATCAGGTGGTGGTTCACACTTCCCTCCATCAGGAGGTGATTCACACCTCCCTCCATCAGGAGGTGGTTCACACGTCCCTCAATCCGGTGGTGGTTCACACCTCCCCCAATCAGGTGGTGGTTCACACTTCCCTCCATCAGGTGGTGGTTCACACCTCCCTCCATCAAAAGGTGGTTCACACCTCCCTCCATTAGGAGGTGGTTCACACCTCCACCAATGAGGTGGTTCTCCCTCCATTAGAAATAGTTCCGCACCTCCCCAACAGGTGGTTCACACCTCCCTCCATTAGGAGGTGGTTCACTTCCCCATTAGGTGGTGGTTCCTGGCTCCTCCATTTGTGTGGTTCACACCTCCCCTCCATCAGAGGTGGTTCACCCTCTCCCCCATCAGTTGGTGGTTCACCTCCCTCCATCAGTGGTGGTTCACACCTCCCCCATCAGGTGGTGGTTCACGCTTCCTCCATCAGGGGGTGGTTCACACCTCCCTTCATCTGCTGAATTGGTTCACCTCCCTCCATCAGGAGGTCGTTCACAACTCCTGCATCAGAGGTGGTTCACACACTCCTTCCCATCAGGTGGTGGTTCACCTCCTTCCATCGGTGATGGTGCATACCTCCCCCATCAGGGGTGGTTCACCACCTCCCCTCCATCAGGGGTTGGTTCACACCTCCCTCCATCAGGAGGTGGTTCACACCTCCCTCCATCAGGAGGTGGTTCACACTTCCCTCCATCAGGGGGTGGTTAACACCTCCCTCTATCAGGGGGTGGTTCACACCTCCCTCCATCAAGGGATGGTTCACACCTCCCTCCATCAGGTGGTGGTTCACACCTCCCTCCATGAGGAGGTGGTTGACACCTCCCTCCATCAGGAGGTGGTTCACACCTCCCTCCATCAGGTGGTGGTTTACACCTCCCTCCATCAGGTGGTGGTTCACACCTTCCTCCATCAGGTGGTAGATCACACCTTCCTTTATCAGGAGGTGGTTCACACCTCCCTCCATCAGGGGGTGGTTCACACCTCCCTCCATCAGGTGGTGGTTCACACCTCCCTCCATCAGGAGGTGGTTCACACCTCCCTCCATCAGGTGGTGGATCACACCTTCCTTTATCAGGAGGTGGTTCACACCTCCCTCCATCAGGGGGTGGTTCACACCTCCCTCCATCAGGTGGTGGTTCACACCTCCCTCCATCAGGTGGTGGTTCACACCTCCCTCCATCAGGTGGTTGTTCACACCTCCCTCCATCAGGAGGTGGTTCACACCTCCCTCCATCAGGAGGTGGTTCACACCTCCCTCCACCAGGAGGTGGTTCACACCTCCCTCCATCAGGGGGTGGTTCATACCTCCCTAAATCAGGTGGTGGTTTACTCCTCCCTCCATAAGGTGGTGGTTCACACCTCCCTCCATTAGGAGGTGGTTCACACCTCCCTCCATCAGGAGGTGGTTCACACCTCCCTCCATCAGGTGGTGGTTCACACCTCCCTCCATCAGGCGATGGTTCACACCTCCTCTATCAGGATGTGGATCACACCTCCCATTAGGGGGTGGTTCACACCTCCCTCCATCAGGTGGTGGTTCACACCTCTATCAGAGGGTGTCACACCTCCCTCCATCAGGAGGTGGTTCACACCTCCCTCCATTAGAGGTGTGGTTCACCTCCTCCATCAGGTGGTGGTTCACACCTTCTATCAGAGGGTGGTTCACACCTCCTCCATTAGGGGGTGGTTCACACCTCCATCAGAGGTGGTTCACCTCCTCCATCAGGTGGTGTTCACACCTCCCTCCATTAAGAGGTGGTTCACCTCCATTAGAGGTGGTTCACACTTCCCATCAGGAGGTGGTTCACACCTCCATCAGGTGGTGGTTCACACCTCCCTTCTTTCAGGGGTGGTTCACACCTCCCCCATCAGGAGGTGGTTCACACCTGCTCCATTAGAGGTGGTTCACACCTGCTCCATGAGGAGGTGGTTCACACCTCCCTCCAGCAGGTGGTGGTTCACACCTCCCTCCATGAGGAGGTGGTTCACCTCCTCCATCAGGAGGTGATTCACACCTCCCTCCACCTGAGGTGGTTCACACCTCCACTCAGGTGGTGGTTCACACCTCCCCTATCAGGGAGTGGTTCACACCTCCCACGCATCAGGAGGTGGTTTACACCTCCTCATCAGGGGGTGGTTCACACCTCCCCCCATCAGGTGGTGGTTCACATGTCCCTCCATCAAGGGTGGTTCACACGTCCCTCCATCAGGAGGTGGTTCACACCTCCCTCCATGAGGAGGTGGTTTACACTTCCCTCCATCAGGGTGGTTCACACCTCCATCAGGGTGGTTACACCTTCCTCCACCAGGGGTGGTTCACACCTCCCTCCATCAGGTGGTGGTTCACACCTCCCTCCATCAGGAGGTGGTTCACACCTCCCTCCATCAGGTGGTGGTTCACACCTCTCTCCATCAGGAGGTGGTTCACACCTCCCTTCATCAGGTGGTGGTTCACACCTCCCTTCATGAGGTGGTGGTTCACACTTCCCTTCATCAGGTGGTGGTTCACACTCCTTCATCAGGAGGTGGTTCACACCTCCCTTCATCAGGAGGTGGTTCACACCTTCCTCCATCAGGTGGTGGTTCAAACCTCCCTCCATCAGAAGGTAGTTCACACCTCCCTCCATCAGGGGGTGGTTCACACCTCCCTTCATCAGGGTGGTTCACACCTCCCTTCATCAGGAGGTGGTTCACACCTCCCTTCATCAGGAGGTGGTTCACATCTCCCTCCATCAGGTGATGGTTCACACCTCCCTCCATCAGGTGGTGGTTCACACCTCCCTTCATCAGGAGGTGGTTCACACCTCCCTCCATCAGGGGGTGGTTCACACCTCCCTTCATCTGGAGGTGGTTCACACCTCCCTCAATCAGCAGGTGGTTCACACCTCCCTTGTTGGTTCACAAGTTATAGGTGGCAACAAGTCTGATTTACTGATTTCAGTAGACAAATATTCCACTTTTATGACCTAATGACAAGTCTCGGTGAATGAATTTGTATGTTCCACGTTGACTCAATTGATGAAGACAACGAGTACCTAACAGGGTGTTCTCCTCTGATGAAGCCTTTCATGTGTCTGGAGTTAATGCCGTATTGTGTGACATTGGGGGTCTCAAAACCCACTTGTGTTTCGTGGGTAAACTTACTGGATATCCTGTAATTATGATTCGGTGTTAAACGGACGGAAATGACAGTGCCAGACGCATAATAAAGTCAGGGGTGGGTGCTAGAGGTATAATAATGACAGGAGTGTGTGGCAGATGTATAATAACGACAGGAGTGGGTGCTAGGGTATAATGACAGGGTGTGTGCCAGATGTATAATAACGACAGGATGGTGCTATAGGTATAATATAGACAGTGGTGGGTGCCAGATGTATAATAAGGTCAGGGTAGATGCCAGATGTATAATAAAGACGGGAGTGGGTGCCAGATGTATAATAAGGTCAGAGTAGATGCCAGATGTATAATAAAGACAGGTGGGTGCCAGATGTATAATAACGACAGGAGTGGGTGCTAGAGGTATAATAATGACAGGAGTGTGTGCCAGATGTATAATAACGACAGGAGTGGGTGCTATAGGTATAATATAGACAGTGGTGGGTGCCAGATGTATAATAAGGTCAGGGTAGATGCCAGATGTATAATAAAGACGGAGTGGGTGCCAGATGTATAATAACGACAGGAGTGGGTGCTAGAGGTATAATAAAGACAGAGTTGGTGCCAGATGTATAATAAGGTCAGGGGTAGATGCCAGATGTAATAAAAAGACGGGGTGGAGAATATATAATAATGACAGGAGTGGGTGCTAGAGGTATAATAAAGACAGGAGTGGGTGGCAGATGTATAATAATGACATGGTGGGTGCCAGATGTATAATAACGACAGGAGTGGGTGCCAGATGTATAATAATGACAGGAGTGGGTGTCAGATGTATAATAAAGACGGGAGGTGTCAGATGTATAATAATGAGAGGAGGGTGCTAGAGGTATAATAAAGACAGGATTGGGTGCCAGATGTATAATAATGACAGGAGGGTGTCAGATGTATAATAAAGACGGGAGTGGGTGTCAGATGTATAATAATGAGAGGAGTGGGTGCTAGAGGTATAATAAAGACAGGAGTGGGTGGCAGATGTATAATAATGACAGGAGTGGGTGTCAGATGTATAATAATGACAGGAGTGGGTGCTAGAGGTATAATAAAGACAGGAGTGGGTGGCAGATGTATAATAATGACAGGAGTGGGTGCCAGAGGTATAATAATGACAGGAGTGGGTGTCAGATGTTAATAAAGACGGGAGGGTGTCAGATGTATAATAATGAGAGGAGGGAAAGAGAGGTATAATAAAGACAGGATTGGGTGCCAGATGTATAATAACAGGAGGGTGCCAGAGGTATAATAAAGACAGGAGGGTGGCAGATGTATAGTAATGACAGGAGTGGGTGTAAAGGTATAATAAAGACAGGAGGGGTGAGATGTATAATAATGACAGGAGGTGCTAGAGGTATAATAAAGAAAGGAGGAGTGGCAGATGTATAATAATGACAGGAGTGGCTGTCAGATGTATAGTAATGACAGGAGGGGTGGCAGATGTATAATAATGACAGGAGTGGCTGTCAGATGTATAGTAATGACAGGAGTGGGTGCTAGAGGTATAATAAAGAAAGGAGTGAGTGGCAGATGTATAATAATGACAGGACTGGCTGTCAGATGTATAGTAATGACAGGAGTGAGTGGCAGATGTATAATAATGACAGGAGTGGCTGTCAGATGTATAGTAATGACAGGAGTGGGTGCTAGAGGTATAATAAAGAGGGAGGAGTGGCAGATGTTAATAATGACAGGACTGGCTGTCAGATGTATAGTAATGACAGGAGTGAGGGCAGATGTATAATAATGACAGGAGTGGTCAGATGTATAGTAATGACAGGAGTGGGTGCTAGAGGTATAATAAAGACAGGATTGGGTGGCAGATGTATAATAATGACAGGAGGGGGGTAGAGGTATAATAACGACAGGAGGGTGCTAGAGGTATAATAATGACAGGAGTGGCTGTCAGATGTATAATAATGACAGGAGGGGTGCTAGAGGTATAAAAACGACAGGAGGAGTGGCTGATGTATAATAATGACAGGAGGCTGTCAGATGTATAATAATGACAGGAGTGGGTGCTAGAGGTATAATAAAGACAGGAGTGGGTGTCAGATGTATAATAATGACAGGAGTGGGTGCTAGAGGTATAATAAAGAAAGGAGTGAGTGGCAGATGTATAATAATGACAGGAGTGGCTGTCAGATGTATAGTAATGACAGGAGTGGGTGCTAGAGGTATAATAATGAAAGGAGTGAGTGGCAGATGTATAATAAGGTCAGGAGTGGCTGTCAGATGTAATAATGACAGGGAGTGGGTGCTAGAGGTTTAAATAAGACCGGAGTGGGTGGCAGATGTATAATAATGACAGGAGGGGTGGCAGATGTATAATAATGACAGGAGGTGTGGCAGATGTATAATAATGACAGGAGTGGCTGTCAGATGTATAATAAGACAGGAGTGGGTGCTAGAGGTATAATAAAGACAGGGTGGATGTCAGATGTATAATAATGACAGGAGTGGGTGCTAGAGGTATAGTAAAGAAAGGAGGGTGGCAGATGTATAATAATGACAGGAGGGGTGCCAGTTGTATAATAATGACAGGAGGGTGCCAGATGTATAATAAACAGGATTGTGCCAGATGTATAATAAAGTCAGGAGGGGTGCCAGATGTATAATAACGACAGAAGTGGTGACAGATGTATAAAGACAGGGTGTGCAGATGTATAATAACGACAGGAGGTGCCAGATGTAGAATAAAGACAGGTGTGGGTGCCAGATGTATAATAACGACAGAGGGTGCCAGATGTATAATAAAGACAGTGGGTGCCAGATGTATAATAAAGACAGGAGGTGCCAGATGTATAATAACGGCAGGAGGGTGCCAGATGTATAATAAAGACAGGGTGGGGTGCCAGATGTATAATAAAGACAGGAGGGTGCCAAATGTATAATAACGACAGGTGTGGGTGCCAGATGTATAATAACGACAGAGGGTGCCAGATGTATAATAAGGTCGGGAGGGTGCCAGATGTATAATAACGACAGAAGTGAGCACAGGATGTATAATAAAGACAGTGTGTGCCAGATGTATAATAATCGACAGGAGGGTGCCAGATGTATAATAATGACAGGAGGTGCCAGATGTATAATAATGACAGAAGTAGGTGCCAGATGTATAATAATGACAGGAGGTGAGCAGATGTATAATAATGACAGAAGTAGGTGCCACATGTATAATAACGACAGGAGTGGTGCCAGATGTATAATAATGACAGGGTGGCGCCAGATGTATAATAAAGACAGGAGGGTGCCAGATGTATAATAACGACAGGAGTTGTGCATGTATAATAATGACAGGGTGGGTGCCAGATGTATAATAATGACAGGGTGGTGCCACATAAAATAACGACAGGAGTGGTGCCAGATGTATAATAATGACAGGGTGGGCCAGATGTATAATAAAGACAGGAGGTGCCAGATGTATAATAACGACAGGAGTGGGTGCCAGATGTATAATAATGACAGGGTGGGTGCCAGATTTATAATAAAGACAGGTGAGATGGATAATAATGAAAGGGGTGGTGCCAGATTTATAATAACGACAGAGTGGGTGCAGATGTATAATAAAGACAGGGTGCCACATGTATAATAACGAGAGGAGGGAGCAGATGTATAATAATGACAGAAGTAGGTGCAGATGTATAATAAAGACAGGGTGCCACATGTATAATAACGAGAGGAGTGGGTGCAGATGTATAATAATGACAGGGTGGTGCCAGATGTATAATAAAGACAGGAGGATGGCAGATGTATAATAACGACAGGAGTGAGTTGTATATAATAAAGACAGGAGGGTGCCAGATATAATAAAGACAGGGGTGGTGCCAGATGTATAATAAAGACAGAGTGGGTGCCAGATGTATAATAAAGACAGGAGTGGGTGCCAGATGTATAATATGGTCATGAGTGAGTGCCAGGTATAATAAAGACAGGAGTGGTGCCAGATGTACAATCATGACAGGAGTGTGTCAGATGTATAATATGGTCAGGAGGAGTGCCAGGTGTATAATAAAGACAGAGGGTGCCAGATGTATAATAATGACAGGAGGGTGTGCCAGATGTACAATCATGACAGGAGTGTGGCCGATGTATAATATGGTCAGGAGGAGTGCCAGGTGTATAATAAAAGACAGGAGTGGGTGCTAGATGTATAATAAAGACAGGAGTGGGTGCCAGATGTTTACTAATGACAGGAGGGTGCCAGATGTACAATCATGACAGGAGTGTGTGTCGATGTATAATATGGTCAGGAGGAGTGCCAGGTGTATAATAAAGACAGGAGTGGGTGCCAGATGTATAATAAAGACAGGAGGGGTGCCAGATGCATAATAATGACAGGAGTGGGTGCCAGATGTAATAAAGACAGGAGGGTGCCAGATGTTTACTAATGACAGGAGTGGGTGCCAGATGTAATAAAGACAGGAGTGGGTGCCAGATGCATAATAATGACAGGAGTGGGTGCCACATGTATAATAAAGACAGGAGGGTGCCAGATGTTTACTAATGGACAGGAGGGTGCCAGATGTATAATAAAGACAGGAGTGGGTGCCAGATGTATAATAATGACAGGAGTGGGTGCCAGATGTATAATAATGACAGGAGGGGTGCCAGATGTTTAATGACAGGAGGTGCCAGATGTATAATAAAGACAGTGAGGTGCCAGATGCATAATAATGACAGGAGTGTTACATGTATAATAAAGACAGGAGGGTGCCAGATGTTTACTAATGACAGAGTGGGTGCCAGATGTTAATAAAGACGATTGGGTGGCAGATGTATAATAATGACAGAGGGTGCCAGATGTATAATAAAGACAGGAGGGTGCCAGATGCATAATAATGACAGGAGTGGGTGCTACATGTATAATAAAGACAGGAGGTGCCAGATGTTTACTAATGACAGGAGTGGTGCCAGATGTATAATAATGACAGGAGTGTGGCCAGATGTATAGTAATGACAGGATGTGTGTGACGTTTTTATAAAAGAGGGAGGTGCCAGATGTATAATAAAGACAGGAGGGTGCCACATGCATAATAAGGACACGAGTGGGTGCCAAATGTATAATAAAGACAGGTGGGTGTAGATGTATAATAAAGACAGGCGTGGGTGCCAGATGTATCATAAAGACAGGAGGGTGCCAGATGTATAATAAAGACAGAGTGTGTTAGAGATTATAAAGACAGGAGGGGTGCCTGATGTATAAAGACAGGAGTGGGTGTCAGATGTATAATAAAGACAGAGGGGTGCCAGATGTATAAGAAAGACAGGAGGTTCCAGATGCATAAAGACAGGAGGGTGCCAGATGTAAGAAAGACAGGAGGGTTCCAGATGTATCATAAAGACAGGAGTGGGTGCCAGATGTATAATAAAGAAAGGAGTGCCAGATGTATAAGAATGACAGGAGGGGTGCAGATGTATAATAAAGACAGGAGGGATGCCGATGTATAAGGTCAGGAGGTGTTAGATGGAGGTTCAGGAGTGGGTGCCAGATGTATAAGGTCAGGAGTGGGTGCCAGATGTATAACAATGATCGGAGTGGTGATGAAAGTGCCAGAGGTATGATGCTGAGCTACCAAGAGGAGACCATAACAGCTGCTATCTCAAGTTACACGATATGTCTTAACCCTTACTCATTCTCCCCTCACTCTCACTCTTCCTCACACTCACTCTTCCCTTACACTCACTCTTCCCTTATACTCACTCTCCCCACACTCACTCCTTATACTCACTCTCACACTCTCCCATCACTCTACCTTCCCTCACTCGATTCTCCCATCACTCAACCTTCCTTTCACTCACCTCACACTCACTCCTCATACCACTCCCCACACACCTCCCCTTACACTCACCTCCCCACGCTCACTCTTCCTCATACTCACCTTACACCACTCTCCCCTTACACTCACGCCCCTCACCTCACCCTCCACACACCTCACCTTCCTCATACCCACGCCCCTGCACTCACTCTTCCCCACACTCACTGTCCCCACACCACCTTCCCCACACCACTCCCACACCCCCTCCCTCACACCACTCCCCACACCTCACTCCCTACCCCACACCTACCTCCCTTACACCTCTTCCCTACACCCACCTTCCTCACACTCACCTTCCCCACACTCACTCTTCCCCACACTCACCTTCCCTTACACTCCACTCTCACACTCACCTCCCCCCTTGCACTCACCTCCCTTACACTCACTCTTCCCTCACACCACTGTCCCCTACACTCACCTCTTCCTTACACTCACTCTTCCCACACTCACTGTCCCCCACACCTCACCTTCCCCTTATACTCACTTCCCCACACTCACCTCTCCCCACACTCACTGTCCCCCACACCTCACCTCTTCCCTGCACTCACCTCCCCCACACTCACCTTCCCTACACCCACTGTCCCCCCACACCACCTTCCCTACACTCACTCTTCCCTTACACCACTGTCCCTCACACCACCCTCCCTACACTCACTCTTCCCTTACACTCACTGTCCCCTTACACCCACTCTCCCTCACACCTACCTTCCCTTACACTCACTGTCCCCACACTCACTCTTCCCACACCACCGTCCCCACACCTCACCTCCTCACACTCACCTCCTCACACTCACTCTTCCTTACACTCACTCTCTCCCAACACTCCCCTTCCCTTCCACCCACTCTTCCGCCACACCCACTGTCCCCTACACTCACCTTCCCTCACACCACCTCCCTTACACTCACTCTTCCCTTACACTCACTGTCCCCCCACACTCACTCTTCCCTTACACACCCACCTCTTCCCTTACACTCACTGTCCCCACACTCACTCTTCCCTACACTCACTCTTCCCTTATACTCACCTCCCCCTACACCACTTCCCTACACCTCACCTCCCTTACACCCACTCTCTCCCCACACCCACTGTCCCCACACTCCTCTTCCCTCACACCACTCCCCACACTCACTGTCCCCACACCACCTTCCCCACACTCACTCTCACACCTCACCGTCCCCCACACTCACCTTCCCTACACCACCGTCACCCCACACCCACTCTCCTTACACCACCTTCCCCACACTCACCTCCCCACACCTCCCCCCCACACTCACCTTCCCACAGTCCCTCTCCCCACACCCACCCTCTCCCTTACACCACCTCCCCACACCTACTCTCACCTCACCTCACACCACCTTCCCTTACACCCACCTCCCCTCACACTCACCTCCCCTCACACTTACTCTTCCGTCACACCTCACCTCCCCCACACTCACCTCCTCACACTCACCTTCCCCTACACCTCACCTCCCCACACTCACCTCCCCTTACCCACCTCCCCACACTCACCTCCCTTACACCTACCTTCCTTACACTGACTGTCCCCTTACACTCACCTCCCCACACCTCACCTCCCCCTCCTTACACCACCTCCCCACACTCTCTCCCCACACCTCACCCCCACACTCACCTCCCTACCTCACCTTCCCCACACCAACCTCCCCACTCCACCTTCCGTTACACCCTCTCCTCACACCTCACCTCCCTTACACTCACCTCTCACACTCACCTTCCCTACACTCACCTTCCCTCACATTCTACACTCACTCCCCTTACACTCACTCTTCCCTTACACTCCTTCTTCACTTAACTCACCTTCCCTTACACTCACTCTCCCTTACACTCCACTCTCCTTACACTCACTCTCCACCACACCTCCTCCCCACACTCACCTCCCCATACACTCACCTCCCCACACTCACTCTCCCTTACACTCACCTTCACTTAACTCCTCTTCCCTCACCTCACCTCCTCCTCACACCTCCTCCCCAACACTCCTCTTCCCCATACACTCACCTCTTCCGTTACACCTACTGTCCCCTTACACCCCTCACCCTCACACCTCCTCTCCCCTACACCTCCTTCCCTTCACCCCACTGTCCCCCCCACACCACTCTTCCCTACACTCACTCTTCCTTCACACTCACTGTCCCTCACACCACTCTTCCCCACACTCACTCTTCCCTCACACTCACTGTCCCCTTACACTCCTCTTCCCTTACACCACTGTCACCCCACACTCACTCTTCCCTACACTCACTCTCTCACACTCACTCTTCCCTTACACTCCTCCTTACCTCACTTCTTCCCACCCAGTCCTCTCCTTACCTCACTCTTCCTTACACTCCTCTCCCTTACCTCACTCTCCCCTTCTCCACTCTTCCCTTACCTCACTCTTCCTTACACTCCTCTCCCCTTACATACTCTTCCGTTACCTCCTCTCCTTATACTCCTCTCCCCTTACCTCCTCTTCCCTACCTCACTCTCCTTCCCTCCTCCCCTTACACTCCTCTCCTTACCTCCTCTCCCCTTACACTCCCTCTTCCCTTACCTCACTGTCCCCTTACACTCACTGTCCCCTGCTCACTCTCCTTACACTCCTCTCCCCTTACACTCACTCTTCCCTCCTCTTCCCTTACTCCCTTCTCTACCCTCCTCTTCACCCACTCCTCTCCTTACTCACTCCCCTTACCTCTCTTCCCTTACACTAACTCTCACCCACCTCCTCTTCATTCCTCCTCTCCCCTTACACTCCTCTCCCCACTCACTCTTCCTTACACTCCTCTTCCGCCCTCCTCTTCCCACATTCTTACCTCCTCTCCTTACCTCCTCTTCCCTACACTTCCTCTTCATAACTTCCTCTCCCATACCTCCTCTTCCCTTACACTCCTCTTCCCTTACACTCACTCTCCATTCCACTCTTCCCTTACACTCCTCTCCTCCCTCCTCTCCCCACACTCCTCTTCATACACTTTCCTCTTCACTTACTTTCCTCTTCCCTTACCTCCTCTCCTTACACTCACTCTTCCCTTACACTCCTCTCCCCTTACACTCACTCTTCCTCCTCTTCCTTACATTCTTCCCTCACTCTCCCCTCACTTACTCTTCCTCCCTAACTCCTCTTCCCTTACACTCCTCCTTACACTCCTCTTCCCTTACACTCTCTTCACTTAACTCCTCTCCCCTTACACTCCTCTTCCCTTACACTCACTCTTCCCCCCTCTCTCCCCTTACACTCCTCTCCCCTTACACTCACTCTCCCCTTACACTCACTCTTCCCTTACAACTCTCCCCTTACACCCTTACACTCCTCTCCTTACACTAACTCCTTACACTAACTCTCCCCTTACACTCCTCTTCCCTTACACTATTCTCCTTACACTTACTCCTCTCCCTTACACTCACTCTCCCCTTACTTACTCCTTACACTCCTCTCCCCTTACACTCCTCTTCCCTTACACTCCTCTCCCCTTACACCTTACTCCTCTCCCTTACACTAACTCTCCCCTTACTAACTCTCCCTTACACTCCTCTCCTTACACTCCCTCTCCCCTTACACCTAACTCCTTCCACACTAACTCTCCTTACACTAACTCTCCTTACACTAACTCTCCTTACACTCACTCTCCTTACTCCTCTCCCCTTACTAACTCTCCTTACACTCCTCTCCCTTACACTCCTCTCCCCTTACACTCCTCTCCCCTTACACTACTCTCCCCTTACACTCCTCTCCTTACAACTCTCCCCTTACACTAACTCTCCCTTACACTAACTCTCCTTACTCCTCCCCTCCACTCTCCTTACACTCCTCTCCCCTTACACTCCTCTTCCCTTACACTCCTCTTCCCTTACACTCCTCTCCTTACACTTACTCTTCCTTAACTCACTCTTCCCTTACACTCCTCTCCCCTTACTCCTCTTCCCTTACACTCCTCTTCCCTTACACTACTCCTCTTCCCTTACACTCCTTCCCTTACACTAACTCTCCCTTCCTCCACTCTCACTTACACTCCTCCTTACACTCCTCTTCCCTTACACTCCCTTCCCTTACACTCCTCTCCCTTACTCACTCTCCTTACACTACTCCTCCTTACCTCCTCTTCCCTTACACTATGTCTCACCCCTTACACTCCTCTCCTTTTCATGCCTTACACTGTCTCCTTGCTCACGCCATCCTCTCCTTACCTCCTCTTCCCTTGCTCTTACACCCTTACACTCACTCATACGCTACTCTCCTTGCTCCTCTCCTTACGCTCACTCTGCGCTAATATCCCTCACCTTATCATCTTCATGCATATGCTCATAGCTGCTCATGCTCTCACACACTAACTCTTCCCACCTCACTCTCCTTACACTCCTCTCCCCTTACACTACTCTTCCATCTCCTTACCTCTTCCCTTACCTCCTCTCCTTACCTCCTCTCCTTACACTCCTCTTCCCTTGCTCCTACACTCCTCTCATACACTAGCTCCTTACTCTCCTTACACTAGTCTCCTTACACTGCTCCTTACATAACTCTCCCCTTCTTTCTCCTTGCACTGCTCCTTGCTCCTTGCTTTCTCCTTGCTCCTTACACTAGCTCTCCTTACACTGCTCTCCCTACTTTCTCCTTACCTCCTCCATGCTCTCTCCCTTACTCTTCCACTAGCTCTCCTTACACTCTCCCCTTACTAGTTCTTCCTTACTCACTTTCCCACTCCTCTCCTTACACTCATCTCTCACTCATGCACTCCCATACCTTCGTTCTCTTACACTGACTCTTACATTACTCATGCTTCCATTACATCATCTCCGCAGCACTGTCTCCTTGCACTAAGCTCTCTCGCCTGTCATAACTATCTCTCATACTCTTGCTCTTACCTCCTCCTTACACTCCTCTCTTACACTGACCATCACTCTTCCCTTGCTCCTCCTTGTATAACTGCTCCTTACACTAGCTCTTATGTTGCTTACACTCCTTTCACTTACTCCTTCCCCTTACATACACTCTTGCCTCCTCTTGCCTTATTTCATATACCCTTACACTCATGCACTTTGCTCATCCTTGCACTCATGTTTGTGCATCATGTCACTTACTGGCTCTTACATGTGCATCATGTTTCCTTGCTCATCCATGTTACCCTTACACTCATATTCCTTACGCTGGCTCATACGCTTGCTCTGTTCCTTGCATCATTCATACTGTTCTCTTACGCTGCATCATGTTGCTCTTACATACTTCTATTTTTCCTTACCTCCTCTTCCATACACTCCTCTTCATACACTCCTTACTCTCCTCTCATACATATGTCTACTTATATCATTCTATTTATCTCATAACTCGTTCCCCTTACACTGCTCTCCCTTACACTATCTCCTTACGCATACACTCTATCTTCCTTACTCTGTCTTCCCTTGCACTCATGTTCACTCACTCTTATTTCTGCTTATATCATATATATGTCCTTACACTCCTCTTGCATATCTCATACACTAATACTTACATTAGTCTCTTCTTTCTCTCTAC
>NW_024740094.1:3538568-3586833 GCF_018991925.1 Homarus americanus
CCCTCATGTTAGTGGCCCATATAATTGATCCCCCCTCATATTAGTGACCCACATAACTGATCCGCCCTCATGTTAGTGACCCACATAACTGATCCTCCCTCATGTTAGTGGCCCACATAATTGATCCCCCCTCATGTTAGTGACCCACATAACTGATCCTCCCTCATGTTAGTGGCCCACATAACTGAACCCCCCTCATGTTAGTGGCCCTTATCTCATTCACTCATAAATAGTGGGACTTACGGTTGATATACACTCAGGAATTATAGCCATAATCCATTTATAATAAAACAAGAAACTTCAATTGGGTTTTGTTACAAAAATCCCAATATATATTATATGTGTACCAACCTGGTTAACTGGGGAATTAACCAGCGTAACATTTTTAAACCTGGATATACATAACAAATAGTACAAAAGGTTGAAGTGGCATTAATAATATCGTACAGTTTCAAAAAAAAAATCTCTGGTCTTAGTCCAGCTTTCGTCTCTTGTTTTCCTAAATATTAGCCCCGGGGAGTGAGTGCCCCGCCCCATGACGCCATTATCCACTATCTTCCAGGAACGGTCATCTACCTCGTATTCTAAGATACTTTTCTTCAATGACGCTTCTCTCGCAAACGACCAAGAACCCACGTTTATCTGGCAGGACACATCTCGCAGAGCTATTTCTTTCTTTCACTACCTTATTCACAATGTCATCGGTCAAGAAATGATGCAGATATACAATGGGTCACACACATATGGCCACACCTAGTGGAGGTTGAGGATACACTTTCCATCCCTCCCGACATATCACAGTGTATACGTATCGTTTCGGAACTCGTTGATCTCACCCTGCACAGATATATTTAGGTGCGAGTGTACATAACAATAGTCCGAAAGGTGAAGTGACATTAATAATATATTACAGTTTCAAAAAAAATTATGTGGTCTAAGTCCAGCCTTCGTCTCAGCGGAGGAGAACCTGGCGTGTATATAAGGGAGCGAGGTCCAGGGAGTCACACTTGGCCTGACAACCTCATCTCCTACACAGCTCCCCCAACGCCTCCTGCCATCCATAATGGTCGGTGACAACATGACTTTTGCCATGTGTTTTGTTTTACTTGTGTCCTGTTTTAGTCATCCATCAAGTTATAATTGTTCTTGAGTTAATGTGAGGTGTACCCACAGCTGCGCCTGTTGGTAGTGATGACCGTCGTGACGGTGGCCCTTGGCAGTAGCATCATCCCTAACACTCCCAGCTGTGTCTTCTGGTGCAATTACCCAAATGATGTCAACGCCGGTGCCTCCTACTGCTGCATTAATTCAAACAATAACATTATCGAAAATACAAATCCAGGTCAGTGTAAATTACTGTTTTATACAATGGTACATGATTATATAACTTGATGAATAACATATTTCTGAAATATACTTATTTAGAACATATTATATAACATTTCATTACTTTCTTTCTTTAGCGGGAAACCCTGGCAGATGTGTAAAGCATTCCTTCTGCGCCAGGATCGAGAGGAAACCGCTCACTCCTATCGTAAGTTTACTATGACTTTATTTAACTTTATTTCATCATTTTTATGAAACTTTTCATAAAATTTACTAATTATATTAAGCTTAGCGTCACTCTATATTAATCTAACACGTTTTCTTAAGAATAAATCCAAAAAGGCACCAAATTTATCTGTACAAAAAAAAAATTAAATGTCATATTTAACATTAAGTTGTGTCTTGTTTTACATAAAATGTGAAGATTATCACGAATATTTTATCTTAAATATAGTTATTGTTCAGTAAGTAAATGGTAATTATTACAATATTCTAATGTATCGTTCTCACACCTGAACAGAGATGTGGTCATGATGACTATTGTCCCAACAACGAAAAATGCTGCTATGACGCCTGTCTGGGGCACCACACCTGCAAGGCTCCACTTCCCCATTAACTCCTTGCACAACGTCACGCCGTCTGTTCCACCCGCTGCCCCTCTCGGCGTCACACCTAAAACACTGACCATATAAACAACACCAATACGAGCACTCAGCAGCACCAGACGTACCTACCCGCCCAGTAATGCAGTTCTCAAGAAAGTTCTTTTGGGGCAGAAGCGCGAGGCAAGAAGGAACACTTTAGTTGTCTCGAAATGGGACTTGTAACTGGAACGTGATCCACTTGAATACCACCAAATGTTACACTTGTGTTATATGAACTGCGTATTATTATTGCTGTTATTATGTTCTAGTGATGCTCTTCAAGTTTGTTGTATTTGCTTCATGTTCATTAGAGAGAAGTTAATCTTCTTACAATAAAGTTGTTGCCGTCAGTTCAAAAGTTTCAATTCCACGAACACATATTATGAGCGGCATTGTATCATGAAATCAATGTTATGGGTGGGAGTTGTAGATCAGCTGATAAGGTAACAACAAAACACGACTGGTTGTGTCCAGGCTTGTGTCCAGACATGTGTCCAGGTTTATGTCCAGGCTGGGGATTAATACCTTACCAGGACAAACTACTCCCACTTAATTTCTAAAACATTTATAAACAGGTGCAACAACCATAACGCTACGGGTTCCTCCTACAGTTTGATGACAATGTTGCGGCATTAATAAATTAACTGGTTAACTAGTACACCTGGGACAATAACCTGTTGTTTTTACCTGTAAGGTATTGATCCATTGTCTGCATGTCACCAAGCATGATTCCATTTGCACACTTATCTCTCAACAGCTATATATTTGTAATAGCTTCCAGACAGAGTCGGTTGTTTCTCACGCAACATATGTTTATAACACCTCGTGCCTGAACATTACTACACCACGTCCAGCCCCTCATAACACCATCTGTGAGGGAGTTACTGCACCACGTGATGCCCCACATAACACCACCTATGAGGGAATTATTACACCACGTCAGGTCCCTCATAACACCATCTGTGAGGGAATTACTACACCACATCAGGTCCTTCATAACACCATCTGTGAGGGAATTACTACACCACGTCAGGTCCCTCATAACACCATCTGTGAGGGAATTACTACACCTCATTAGGTCCCTCATAACACCATCTGTGAGGGAATTACTACACCACGTAATGCCCCTCATAACACCATCTGTGAGGGAATTACTACACCACGTCAGGTCGCCTCATAACACCATCTGTGAGGGAATTACTACACCACGTGATGCGCCTCATAACACCACCTATGAGGAAATTACTACACCGCGTCAAGCCCCTGTTAACACTATCTGTGAGGGAATTACTGCACCACGTCAAGCCCCTGGTAACACCATCTGTGAGGGAGTTACTACACGACGTGTCTGCTGTTCAACACGTGACCTTCACTGTAAACATCAATCTGTATGTTTACTGTTTGTTCCTTTACCTTTCTCTAACGCACGCTTTTGTTAAACCAACAATGTATGTAATAAGTCATTTATGTCCAATATATATTTTCAGCCTTCGGGCTGCAGAACTTTTTCAATAAACCGTTAATTAGTAATTATGATTATTATCACGATTATTATTATTATTATTATAATTATTATTATTATTATTATTATTACTATTATTATTATTATTATTATTAATATTATTATTATTATTATTATTATTATTATTATTTCATCACATCACCTGTACAGTATTACCAGAAATAATAACTGTTGGATCAATTCAAAAAATCAACCTTAATATATTTTTAACAATTGAAAAGAATTAAGATAATAAAATAATAATAATAATAATTAAAATAATAATAATAATAATAATAATAATAATAATAATAATAATAATAATAATAATAATAATAATAATAATAATAATAATAATAATAATAATAATAATAATGATAATAGTAATACTGATAATAAATAACCACATACAGTATAGTTATCTTATAAGGTACCGGGAAGTGTCCAATAAAAACAACAGACTATGAGTGTCCTGACCGGGAGGTGAAGGCTTAAGAAGTGAAGTAACTACAAATGTCCTATAGCTACATATAACTGATCCTCCATCATGTTAGTGGCCCACATAACTGATCCTCCCTCATGTTAGTGGCCCACATAACTGATCCTCCATCATGTTAGTGGCCCACATAACTGATCCTCCCTCATGTTAGTGGCCCACATAACTGATCGTCCATCATGTTAGTGGCCCACATAACTGATCGTCCATCATGTTAGTGGCCCACATAACTGATCCTCCATCATGTTAGTGACCCACATAACTGATCCTCCCTCATGTTAGTGACCCACATAACTGATCCTCCATCATGTTAGTGGCCCACATAACTGATCCTCCATCATGTTAGTGGCCCACATAACTGATCCTCCCTCATGTTAGTGACCCACATAACTGATCCTCCCTCATGTTAGTGACCCACATAACTGATCGTCCATCATGTTAGTGGCCCACATACCTGATCCTCCCTCATGTTAGTGGCCCACATAACTGATCCTCCCTCATGTTAGTGACCCACATAACTGAAAGTCCATCATGTTAGTGGCCCACATAACTGATCCTCCCTCAAGTTAGTGACCCACATAACTGATCGTCCATCATGTTAGTAGCCCACATAACTGATCCTCCCTCATGTTAGCGGCCCACATAACTGATCCTCCCTCATGTTAGTGACCCACATAACTGATCCTCCCTCATGTTAGTGGCCCACATAACTGATCCTCCATCATGTTAGTGACCCACATAACTGATCCTCCCTCATGTTAGTGGCCCACATAACTGATCGTCCATCATGTTAGTAGCCCACATAACTGATCCTTCCTCATGTTAGTGGCCCATATAACTGATCCTCCCTCATGTTAGAGACCAACATAACTGATCCTTCCTCATATTAGTGGCCCACAAAACAGATCCTCCCTCATGTTAGTGGCCCACATAACTGATCCTCCCTCATGTTAGTGACCCACATAACTGATCCCCCCCTCATGTTAATGGCCCACATAACTGATCCTCCCTCATGTTAGTGGCCCACATAACTGATTCCCCCTCATGTTAGTGGCTCACATAACTGATCCTTCCTCATGTTAGTGGCCCAAATAACTGATCCTCCCTCATGTTAGTGGCCCACATAACTGATCCTCCCTCATGTTAGTGGCCCACATAACTGATCCTCCCTCATGTTAGTGGCCCACATAACTGACCACACTTCATGTAAGTGGCCCACATATAATGGTCAGACCATATCCCAGTAATGAAGAGTCAGGTGGTGGCGTCTACTGGGACGGACATATTCTGAATCAACATATGCACATGGTAGAGTAATGTCCGTTGAAGTGCTTATAAATATTCTGTAGTATAAACTATGCTATTATAAACGATCTAATTCCTCTTGGTGAGTTGCTGTGGGTGACGGCACCAGTTTACTGCTTGGTCTTTGCCAGTCGTTGGAACACCTCGGAACCCAAATAGAATTGCAATGCTCCATGAGAGTTGGTTCATTCAGTTATGAAACTTGGGACAGTTGGAGGCTGTGTGTTACCTAATGTTTTTGGAAATGTTTACTTCTGTAATGTAACTATTTTCCTTCTTTGTTTTTTCACTCTCTTTCCCTTCGTAAGGGTTAACGCTTTCTTAAACCTGGATATACATAACAAATAGTACAAAGGGGTGAAGTGACATTAATAATATAGTACAGTTTCTAAAAAAAAAAAATATCTGATCTTAGTCCAGCTTTAGTCTCGTTTTCCTAAATATTAGCCCCGGGGAGTGAGTGCCCCGCCCCATGACGTCATTATCCACTATCTTCCAGGAACCGTCATCACCTCGTATGCCGCAACACTATTCTTTTCACACTCTTCCTCGTTCACTATACATATATATATATATATATATATATATATATATATATATATATATATATATATATATATATATATATATATATATATACATACTGTATATATATATATATATATATTTTTTTTTTTTATAAACTGCCTTCTTCCATTTTATTTCCAAGTGTGTGTGATGAATCTCGCGATTTTTTTTTTCTTAGGAAACAATAGTTTACACAATACTAGGATACTTTTCTTCAATGACGCTTCTCGCAAACGACCTAGTACCCATGTTTCTCTGGTAGGACTCATCCCGCACAGATATGTCTTTCTTTCACTACCTTATTCACAATGTCATCGGTCAAGAAATGATGCAGATGTTCAATGGGTTGTGCATTATCAATAATTATATTTCTAGGTCACACATACACACACACACACACTTCATGGCTTAAAATTTAGACCAATTTTCAATATCCTCTGATAGATTACAAGTGCGCGGGAAGATTGCAGAATGGAATTACTCCCTTCATTATCACTGATCACTACAATTTCCGGTTACCTGACACCTTAAAATCACTACTGCTATCTGTATCTTTCATTCTCTAGAACTAATTATCAATATACCTCCAAACACTCGCATTAAAACACGATAAAACACTCGAGCTTCAGACTTATCACGGACCACACACCACCGAAAACAACAAACTAATATATGTAAAGAAAAATATTAACCCAATGATCAATAACTTCATGAATAAGTGATATAATCTGGCAACTCTCCTATAATATTAATTCTTATGTTTAATTATTCCTACGAGGTTAACAATAGCTAATTAACAACCAAATAAATTGGCACATCTCAAGAATGTAGATAAACTATAAATAATATTCAAAATGTGGTTCAGCATAAATTAGTATAAACCCCAAAATTAACTCATCTAATTAATTTAGAAAGTTAAGGAAAGCAAATTATCTATAACAAGGAATTAGACCAAAGACTATCTTATATAGTCTTTGAATTAGACAAACTCGACCAATTATACCACCTCACGGACAATAATATTAACATATATTATAAATATAGTAACAATGTCCTCCACGGAAATAGGAAAAAAGAATTACATACCAATATTATAGATACAGATGCCAATAACTAAGAATAAAGAAGAGAAACAAAAGACAGAGAAAAAACAAAAACAACATCAGCTGGCAAGAGGAGAAGGACCTATTGCCTCAAGATGCCTCCCAAACGACAGGTAAACTGCTATTTTGAATCATTACATCATTATAAACTACGTCATAGAGTGTATTTATTGCTATTTTTTATGTATGCCAAAGTATTTATCATTTAATATAGCCAGAAGGTAGAAATTTCAGCGAGAGATGAGGGTCAGGGCTGGGCAGTCCCATTTACACTCAACCCTTATGCCTTTTTGCCTTTGGACAATAGAGGAAAAGCTTTGTACCTGAACTGGCTACTGTACCTGATGTGGTTATGTTATGGCTTTTTATAAACATTGCAAGTGCACACAGTAGCTCATACAAATTGAACAAGATTGAACAGGTATCTGCCATATTTGAGTGTACATATAAAGCTTAATGGTTCACTCAGTTATGTAACTTGGGACAGTTGGAGGCTGTGTGTTACCTAATGTTTCTGGAAATTTTACTTGTGTAATGTAAATATTTTACTTCTTTGTTTTTTCACTCCTTTTCTCTTCGCAACAAAAAGTATCGGTGCATACTGTAGTGTGAACAATTTGAGACCAGTGACGATAGGTATTGGGAAAGGCGAGTTGTTCCAGCCGTATGTTGGCAGCCCTGTAATCCTGCTGAGCTGCTACTATGGCCTGGTCAAGTGAAACAAACCGTTATAAATGAGGTCGGGAAGTGATAAATAGACAGTATGAAATATGAGGAGCTCCCTGTTAACAAAATTATTTGTGATACTTGTGAATATTGCCACATTAATTTATGCTACCAAATAAACCACTCAACCTGGTCATCCTGAGGGGTGGTGCAGCGTGGACGGCCGCTCCGAGACCTGTCGTCTGTAGCACCAGTTTCGAGGTATCGCCGAATCCATCGAATCCATCGTGCAGCGGTGTTCCTGTGGACACCAACCCGCCGGCTAATATCTGTGACGCCAAACCCTTCGTTATGAAGGGCAATGATAGCTCCTCTTGTTCCCTCTGTAGTGGAGCGGCATAGCTACAATTTTCACAACAATTGTGCATTTAATGATGAAAGCACCAAATTTGGCACAGCGATGGAGTAATGATATATAAACATTTACAGATATGGAACCATTCGATACTGGATTTGAGTGGCCGCTATAAATCAGGGGCGGATCCAGGAAAAAAATTCAGGTTTCACCACGTTACTGTCTTGGTCCTGTGAGACCGTCAAATACTGCGAAGCATAAAGAAATAATAGGCTATAGGAAGAAAGAAAAGGGGGTTCAGAGGCATTCGATGAACCCATAATACGTCAACTGGCTGAATTTGAATCATCGCAGAAAGCTGAGCAAACCAAGGCTAACTTCCACCATCATGAGCAAACCAACACGACGCAGGACAAGTTTCTTCAGGATGTGAAAGCACTTACACTTGTCATAGAAGAAATGGGAAACCCATTTGAAGAAGAAATTGCTGACATAATGGTTCTTCATACAAAGGAAATCTTGTGTCCAAAAGCCGTGATGAGTGTGCAAAATGTTGTCAAGCTTGGACGAGAACAATTCCATTCATATGTAAGAGAATGCCTTGAAGACATGTATGTTAATTTTCCAGTGTAATGCGTTTACTTGTCTTTTTCATTGTAATAAACTTCGAAAACTATCACAAATGATTTTCGTAACCCGGATTATGTATATTGATGCATAGGAATGAAATATGCAACAGTAAAAACAGAAATACATAGTTTAGCGTATCCTGAACGGCGGCCATCTTGAAATTCAAAATGGTGCCCACAGAGGTTGAGTTTCTAGTGGTTCCATATCTGAAAATATTCACCATGTATTACTCAATATCTGTGCCAAAGTTAATGCTTTCTTCATAAAATGCACAATTGTTTGGCTTTGCCCCTGTACTACTGAGGTTTCCATGTCGTCTGGCATGTGTAGATCTCTACTGCTTCATATTGCTTCTGTTTTATACCCACGTTCACCGAGACCGAACCCTAGCTCATCATTCAGTCGACACAAAGTAACAATCCGAAAAGAGGAAACAAAGAACACTGATTGTCAGCCATATGGCAACACCTAGTGGAGGGGGGGGAGGGTTATGAGGATACACTTTCCATCCCTCCCGACATATCACAGTGTATACGTATCGTTTCGGAACTCGTTGATCTCACCCTGCACCGATATTTTTTGGTGCGAGTGTACATAACAAGAGTCCAAAAGGTGAAGTGATATTAATAATATATTACAGTTTCCAAAAAAAATTCTGTGGTCTTAGTCCAGCCTTCGTCTCAGCGGAGGAGAACCTGGCGCGTATATAAGGGAGCGAGGTCCAGGGAGTCACACTTGGCCTGACAACCTCATCTCCTACACAGCTCCCCCAACGCCTCCTGCCATCCATAATGGTCAGTGACAACATGACTTTTGTCATGTATTTTGTTTTACTTGTGTCCTGTTTTAGTCATCCATCAAGTTATAATTGTACTTGAGGTAATGTAAGGTGTACCCACAGCTGCGCCTGTTGGTAGTGATGACCGTCGTGACGGTGGCCCTTGGCAGTAGCATCATCCCTAACACTCCCAGCTGTGTCTTCTGGTGCAATTACCCAAATGATGTCAACGCCGGTGCCTCCTACTGCTGCATTAATTCAAACAATAACATTATCGAAAATACAAATCCACGTCAGTGTAAATTACTGTTTTTATACATTGGTACATGATTATATAACTTGATGAATAACATATTTCTGAAATATACTTATTTAGAACATATTTTATAACTTTTCATTATTTTCTTCCTTTAGAGGGAAACCCTGGCAGATGTATAAAGCATTCCTTCTGCGCCAGGTTCGAGAGCAAACCGGTCGCTCCTATCGTAAGTTTACTATGACTTTATTTAACTTTATTTCATCATTTTTATGAAACTTTTCTATAAAATTTACTAATTTTATTAAGCTTAGCGTCACTCTATTTTAATCTAACAAGTTTTCTTAAGAATAAACCCAAAAGGGCACCAAATTTATCTGAAAAAAAAATTCAATGTCATATTTAACATTAAGTTGTTTCTTGTTTTACATAAAATGTGAAGATTATCACGAATATTTTATCTTAAATATAGTTATTGTTCAGTAAGTGAATGGTAAATATTACAATATTCTAATGTATCGTTCTCACACCTGAACAGAGATGTGGTCATGATGACTATTGTCCCAACAACGAAAAATGCTGCTATGACGCCTGTCTGGAGCACCACACCTGCAAGGCTCCACTTCCCCATTAACTCCTTGCACAACATCACACCGACTGTTCTACCCGCTGCCCATCTCGGCGTCACACCTAAAACACTGACCATATAAACAACACCAATACGAGCACTCAGCAGCACCAGACGTACCTCCCCGCCCAGTAATGCAGTTCTCAAGAAAGTTCTTTTGGGGCAGAAGCGCGAGGCAAGAAGGAACAATTTAGTTGTCTCGAAATGGAACTTGTAAGTGGAACGTGATCCACTTGAATACCACCAAATGTTACACTTGTGTTATATGAACTGCGTATTATTATTGCTGTTATTATGTTCTAGTGATGCTCTTCAAGTTTGTTGTATTTGCTTCATGTTCATTAGAGAGAAGTTAATCTTCTTACAATAAAGTTGTTGCCGTCAGTTCAAAAGTTTCAATTCCACGAACACATATTATGAGCGGCATTGTATCATGAAATCAATGTTATGGGTGGGAGTTGTAGATCAGCTGATAAGGTAACAACAAAACACGACTGGTTGTGTCCAGGCTTGTGTCCAGACATGTGTCCAGGTTTATGTCCAGGCTGCGGATTAATACCTTACCAGGACACACTACTCCCACTTAATTTCTAAAACATTTATTAACAGGTGCAACAACCATAACGCTACGGGTTCCTCCTACAGGTTGATGACAATGTTGCGGCATTAATAAATTAACTGGTTAACTAGTACACCTGGGACAATAACCTGCTGTTTTTACCTGTACGTATTGATCCCATTGTCTGTATGTCACCAAGCATGATTCCATTTACACATTTATCTCTCAACAGCTATATATTTGTAATAGCTTCCAGACAGAGTCGGTTGTTTCTCACGCAACATATGTTTATAACACCTAGTGCCTGAACATTACTACACCACGTCAGGTCCCTCATAACACCATCTGTGAGGGAATTACTACACCACGTGATGCGCCTCATAACACCATCTGTGAGGGAATTATTACACCACGTCAGGTCCCTCATAACACCATCTGTGAGGGAATTACTACACCACGTCAGGTCCCTCATAACACCATCTGTGAGGGAATTACTACACCTCGTCAGGTCCCTCATAACACCATCTGTGAGGGAATTACTACACCACATCAGGTCCCTCATAACACCATCTGTGAGGGAATTACTACACCACGTGAAGCCCCTCATAACACCATCTGTGAGGGAATTACTACACCACGTCAGGTCCCTCATAACACCATCTGAGAGGGAATTACTACACCACGTGATGCGCCTCATAACACCACCTGTGAGGAAATTACTAAACCACGTCAAGCCCCTGTTAACACCATCTGTGAGGGAATTACTACACCACGTCAAGCCCCTCGTAACACCATCTGTGAGGGAGTTACTACACTACGTGTCTGCCGTTCAACACCTCAGCGCACAAGATCTACAATACGTGACCTTCACTGTAAACATCAATCTGTATGTTCACTGTTTGTTCCTTTACCATTCTCTAACGCACGCTTTTGTTAAACCAACAATGTATGTAATAAGTCATTAATATCGAATGTATATTTTCAGCCTTCGGGCTGCAGAACTTTTTCAATAAACCGTTAATTATTATTATGATTATTATTATTATTATTATTATTATTATTATTATTATTATTATTATTATTATTATTAATATTATTATTATTATTATTATTTCATCACATCACTTGTACAGTATTACCAGAAATAATAACTGTTGCATCAAGTCAAAAAATCAACCTTAGTATATTTTTAACAATTGTGAAGAATTAAGCTAATAATAATAATAATAATAATAATAATAATAATAATAATAATAATAATTAATAATAATAATAATAATAATAATAATAATAATAATAATAATAATAATAAATGATAATAATAATACTGATAATAATAATACTGATAATAAATAACCACATACAGTATAGTTATCTTATAAGGTACCGGGAAGTGTCCAATAAAAACAACAGACGATGAGTGTCCTGACCGGGAGGTGAAGGCTTAAGAAGTGAAGTAACTACAAATGTCCTATAGCTACATATAACTGATCCTCCATCATGTTAGTGGCCCACATAACTGATCCCCCCTCATATTAGTGGCCCACATAACTGATCCTCCCTCAAGTTAGTGGCCCACATAACTAATCCTCCCTCATGTTAGTGGCCCACATAACTGATCCTCCCTCATGTTAGTGGCCCAAATAACTGATCCTCCCTCATGTTAGTGGCCAACATGACTGATCCTCTCTCAAGTTACTAGCCCACATAATTGATCCCCCTCATGTTAGAGGCCCACATAACTAATCCTACCTCATGTTAGTGGCCCACATAACTGATCCTTCCTCGTGTTAGTGGCCCAAATAACTGATCCCCCCTCATGTTAATGGCCCACATAACTGATCCTCCCTCATGTTAGTGGCCCAAATAACTGATCCTCCCTCATGTTAGTGGCCAACATGACTGATCCTCTCTCATGTTACTAGCCCACATAATTGATCCCCCTCATGTTAGTGGCCCACATAACTCATCCTCCCTCATGTTAGTTGCTCACATGACTGAGCCTCCCTCATGTTAATGGCCCACGTAACTGATCCTCCCTCATGTTAGTGGCCCACATAACTGATCCTCCCTCATGTTAGTTGCTCACATGACTGATCCTCCCTCATGTTAATGGCCCACGTTACTGATCCTCCCTCATGTTAGTGGCCCACAAAACTGATCCTCCCTCAGGTTAGTTGCACACATAACTGATCCTTCCTCATGTTAATGGCCCACGTAACTGATCCTTCCTCATGTTAGTGGCCCAAATAACTGATCCTCCCTCATGTTAATGGCCCACATTACTGATCCTTCCTCATGTTAGTGGCCCAAATAACTGATCCTCCCTCATGTTAGTGGCCTACATAACTCATCCTCCCTCACCTTAGTGGCCCCTAACTGATCCTCCCTCCTATTAGTGGCCCACATAACTGATCCTCCCTCATGTTAGTGGCCCACATAACTGATCCTTCCTCATGTTAATGGCTCACAAAACTGATCCTCCCTCATGTTAGTGGCCCACATAACTGATCCTTCCTCATGTTAATGGCTCACATAACTGATCCTCCCTCATGTTAGTGGCCCCTGTCCTTCCTCATGTTAATGGCCCCGTAACTGATCCTTCCTCATGTTAGTGGCCCAAATAACTGATCCTCCCTCATGTTAATGGCCCACATTGATCCTTCCTCATGTTAGTGGCCCATGCTGATCCTTCCTCATGTTAATGGCTCACATAACTGATCCTTCCTCATGTTAGTGGCCCACATAACTGATCCTTCCTCATGTTAATGGCCCACGTAACTGATCCTTCCTCATGTTAGTGGCCCAAATAACTGATCCTCCCTCATGTTAATGGCCCACATTACTGATCCTTCCTCATGTTAGTGGCCCACATAACTGATCCTTCCTCATGTTAATGGCTCACATAACTGATCCTTCCTCATGTTAGTGGCCCACATAACTGATCCTTCCTCATGTTAATGGCCCACGTAACTGATCCTTCCTCATGTTAGTGGCCCAAATAACTGATCCTCCCTCATGTTAATGGCCCACGTTACTGATCCTCCCTCATGTTAGTGGCCCACATAACTGATCCTCCCTCAGGTTAGTTGCTCACATAACTGATCCTTCCTCATGTTAATGGCCCACGTAACTGATCCTTCCTCATGTTAGTGGCCCAAATAACTGATCCTCCCTCATGTTAATGGCCCACGTAACTGATCCTTCCTCATGTTAGTGGCCCAAATAACTGATCCTCCCTCATGTTAGTGGCCTACATAACTCATCCTCCCTCACCTTAGTGGCCCACATAACTGATCCTCCCTCCTATTAGTGGCCCACATAACTGATCCTCCCTCATGTTAGTGGCCTACATAACTCATCCTCCCTCATGTTAGTGGCCCACATAACTGATCCTTCCTCATGTTAATGGCTCACATAACTGATCCTCCCTCATGTTAGTGGCCTACATAACTCATCCTCCCTCACCTTAGTGGCCCACATAACTGATCCTCCTTCATGTTAGTGGTCAACATAACTGATCCTCCCTCATGTTAGTGGCCCACATAACTGATCCTCCCTCATGTTAGTGGCCAACATAACTGATCCTCCCTCATGTTAATGGCCCACATAACTGACCACACCTCATGTAAGTGGCCCACATATAATGGTCAGACCATATCCCAGTAATGAAGAGTCAGGTGGTGGCGTCTACTGGGACGGACATATACTGAATCAACATATGCACATGGTAGAGTAATGTCCGTTGAAGTGCTTATAAATATTCTGTAGTATAAACTATGCTATTATAAACGTTCTAATCCCTCTTGGTGAGTTGCTGTGGGTGACGGCACCAGTTTACTGCTTGGTCTTTGCCAGTCGTTGGAGCACCTCGGAACCCAAATAGAATTGCAATGCACCATGAGAGTTGGGTCATTCATTTATGAAACTTGGGACAGTTGGAGGCTGTGTTACCTAATGTTTTTGGAAATGTTTACTTCTGTAATGTAACTATTTTCCTTCTTTGTTTTTTCACTCTCTTTCCCTTCGTAAGGTTTAACGCTTTCTTAAACCTGGATATACATAACAAATAGTACAAAAGGTTGAAGTGACATTTATAATATAGTACAGTTTCTAAAAAAAAAAAAATATCTGTTCTTAGTGCAGCTTTCGTCTCTTGTTTTCCTAAATATTAGCCCCGGGGAGTGAGTGCCCTGCCCCATGACGTCATTATCCACTATCTTCCAGGAACCGTCATCACCTCGTATGCCGCAACACTATTTTTTTCACACTCTTCCTCGTTCACCGCCTCATGCTCCCTATTGTGGCTAGTATTGTTCCTGTAGCTAATGCGGTGTTATTGATATCTTTTAGTCATCCTGTGATATATATATATACAGTATATATATATATATATATATATATATATATATATATATATATATATATATATATATATATATATATATATATATATATATATATATATATATATATATATATATATATATATATATATTTTATAAAACTGCCTTCTTCCATTTTATTTACAAGTGTGTGTGCTGAATCTCGTGATTTTTTTTCTTAGGAAACAATAGTTTACACAATACTAAGATACTTTTCTTCAATGACGCTTCTCTCGCAAACGACCTAGTACCCATGTTTCTCTGGTAGGACTCATCCCGCACAGATATGTCTTTCTTTCACTACCTTATTCACAATGTCATCGGTCAAGAAATGATGCAGATGTTCAATGGGTTGTGCATTATCAATAATTATATTTCTAGGTCACACATACACACACACACACACACTTCATGGCTTAAAATTTAGACCAATTTTCAATATCCTCTGATAGATTACAAGTGCGCCGGAAGATTGCAGAATGGAATTACTCCCTTCATTATCACTGATCACTGCAATATACCACCAAACACTCGCATTAAAACACGATAAAACACTCGAGCTTCAGACTTACCACGGACCACACACCACCGAAAACAACAAACTAATATATGTAAAGAAAAATATTAACCCAATGATCAATAACTTCATGAATAAGTGATATAATCTGGCAACTCTCCTATAATATTAATTCTTATGTTTAATTATTCCTACGAGGTTAACAATAGCTAATTAACAACCAAATAAATTGGCACATCTCAAGAATGTAGATAAACTATAAATAATATTCAAAATGTGGTTCAGCATAAATTAGTATAAACCCCAAAATTAACTCATCTAATTAATTTAGAAAGTTAAGGAAAGCAAATTATCTATAACAAGGAATTAGACCAAAGACTATCTTATATAGTCTTTGAATTAGACAAACTCGACCAATTATACCACCACACGGACAATAATATTAACATATATTATAAATATAGTAACAATGTCCTCCACGGAAATAGAAAAAAAAGAATTACATACAAATATTATAGATACAGATGCCAATAACTAAGAATAAAGAAGAGAAACAAAAGACAGAGAAAAAACAAAAACAACATCAGCTGGCAAGAGGAGAAGGACCTATTACCTCAAGATGCCTCCCAAACGACAGGTAAACTGCTATTTTGAATCATTACCTCATTATAAACTACGTCATAGAGTGTATTTATTGCTATTTTTTATGTATGCCAAAGTATTTATCATTTAATATAGCCAGAAGGTAGAAATTTCAGCGAGAGATGAGGGTCAGGGCTGGGCAGTCCCATTTACACCCAACCCCTATGCATTTTTGCCTTTGGACATTAGAGAAAATCTTTGTACCTAAACTGGCTACTGTACCTGATGTGGTTATGTTATGGCTTTTTATAAACATTGCAAGTGCACACAGTAGCTCATACAAATTGAACAAGATTGAACAGGTATCTGCCATATTTGAGTGTACATATAATGCTTAATTTTTGTAGTTTTGTAGTTTTTAAGCTAAAATCGGAGGTAAATTTTTGTCTTTGGACATTAGTCCCAAGGGGTTGACTAATACGTTTATCCAGTGTATTTCGGTGTGTTTTAAGCGAATCTAACCTTCATTTTCGTCGGAAAATGCTCGTTTTTTGCCCCCCCCCCCACCACTGCCCAGCCCTTGGCGTGGGTAGAGCCCTAAATAACATATCAACATATAATCTTGATTTCAAATTCCAACAGTATTAACAACACCTAACATATTAACTTAACACCAACATAGACATGAACCATAAACCCATAAAACATAAGCAAATAACAACAGAATATAATATATACAAATGAAGGGTTTTCTTACTGAAGCGCTCTGGCTGAGGGAAGTCTTGAGACCACTCCACTCACCTTCCCAGAGCTCATCAACTCTGTTCCGGGTTGAGTAACCCAACACTTTGACAAAGCACAAGCAAACAACCTCAAACCACACCGTCACCAATTTTCCCAACAACTTGGCCCTTAATTGGCTGAACATTCCCGCCAGGCTCTGGGACTGGCCGACTGATTGGGTAGTATGGGTTTTATTCAATAGATGGAGTTGTGTACCTGTGTCTTGGCGAATATTGGACATTATTATTAATATTATTATTATTATGACTACCATCACCATTCCCTCACATTATATATATATATATATATATATATATATATATATATATATATATATATATATATATATATATATATATATATATATATATATATATATATATATATATATATATATATATATATATATATATATATATATATATATATATATATATATATATATATATATATATATATATATATATATATATATCTTGAGTAAAAGATCACGGGAAGAGTAAGAGCTGGCGAATTTACCTTGGCACAAGGTAACATTCCAGGGCTAAAATTTCGTTGACTCCATTTTCAATATTGACCTATCAAAGACCCCAACTCTTATCCACGTTTTCATTGTGGATTTACATGAAATATATATATATATATATATATATATATATATTGAGAGAAAGAATGAATTTTGTAATAAACTTATCTATAACCAAATAATCGTTTTCGTTATCACCAGCAGTGATGGATCCAACTTATAATTACACTTATCATGTTCCAAGTACTGCACCTCCCACCTTAGAATATGTCCTACTGTCCAGTTTATAATTATGACCTCAAGATGTCCCTAGAATTGGCCAACTCTTACGTATAGTTTCTTCAAAGTGTTGCGACGTCACTGGCAACACACACACACACTGGGTGACGGAGGGGTGAAGGTCCGTACAATATATAAGCAACGCGAGGTGGCCGAGAAACATTAGGAGCGGAGATCTCAGACAAGCTACCTTACCAGTCTCTATAAACATGGTTTGTTACTTTAGTGTAATTCTTCACGTACACTCAACTGATCCCTCGGCTGACACCCAATTACCTTCCATTATTTTATACATAAAACACTAAATTCATATTGATTCTTTTTTTTATATAGTCATGTGAACATTGATTTCACTTCAGTTACACATAACCTAACTTAACCTAACTAAATCTATCCTCACAGAGTCTTCGAGTGCTGGTTCTGGTGGCGTGTGTGGCGGTGGCATTGGCTCATACCTTACCACCACCGCCACCACCATCGTCCGACTGTACGGCTTTCTGTGTCAACCCAGACCCGTTCCCCGGTGCTCCTGACTATATCTGCTGTGATCGTGAGTACACACTCTTAATTAATACTTGACTTAGATGTGTGAGTTATGTCAGGTGTGTGTTATTGTGATACAGTGATACTTCCATATAACGGACTTCTCTCTCCATATAACGGACTTCTCTCTCCATATAACGAACTTCTCTCTCCATATAATCCGTTAGATGGAGGAGATTTCATATCTAATGGACCCTTCCCTCGATATAATGGTTTTCCTCTCCATGTAGTCCGTTAAATGGAGGTTTCAATGATCTAAAATTTATCCACAGTCCAATAAAAGATGACAGTGAAGACGGTGATGGGGTAAACGTTGTTATGGCTAATATGAAGTAATTTTTTTCACAGCTCATCTTGGTAGATGCCCACTTAAACGCCTAATTTGTCCGTTCGCCGATGTTCTAGTCCCGTCGGTATGTTTTGTCTTGTGAATATGTCTGTCTGATACTCACTGCAAACAATAGTTTAACGGCTGTGTTTATATTTGTCATATTTATTACAAAGAAAAATATTTATTATTTACAGGAGTGCAGCAAGGATTACGAGTGTGAGATCAACGAGAAATGTTGCGAGGACGCTTGTCTGAGTGGCAAGGTGTGCAAGGCAGCCCAATTTTGATCCAAGAAGGACGGTAAACACTCGCTAAACTTTGAAGAAGGAAGCTAAGACTAATGAGAAGCGAGGAATAACGAGAAGAAGCGAGGAATAGAGAAAACGAGGAATAACGTGAAAGGGCGAGGAATGATGAAAAAAGACGAAGAAAAACGAGAAGAATCGAAGAATAATGAAAAAAAACGAAGAGTAGCGAAGCACGTTGCCATTGACTGACCGAAGAAAGAAATGATACAGTAATCATTTACCATATAATTGTTGACCTTTTACACGTTTATTTGTCTTTGTTGGCTTTTTAGGTTAATATTCTATCTCGTTTATTCCATCATCCTACAAATGCCTCTTAACGAAATAAAGAAATAGAACCAAACTCGCCTCTTTGTGTATCCTATACCATCCTACAAACGCCTCTTATCGTAATAGGGAAATAGAAGAGGTCTTTATGTATTCTATTTCATAATTATGGAAGTTGTATCATTACGTAGGGGGTACTGTACCGTCTGTCTTGTTGTTCTGTGTGTCTACTGGTTTGTCATGATGTAGATACCTGTAATACTGACTGTAAATGAATCGTATCATTACTAATTTAACCTAACCTAACAAGACCTGGCCTAGCCTAGCCTACTATAACCTGACCTAAAACCTAACCGAACCTAATTCAACCTATCCTAGCCTAGTCCAATGTAACCTAACCTGAAACCTAATTTAACATAGTCTAATGTAACCTAACCAAACCTAGCCCTGTCTAGCCTAATGTAACCTAGCCTAGCCTAATATAACCTAAGTTAACCTAGCCTAGCCTAATTCAACCTAACCTAAGTTAACATAGCCTCACTTAATGTAGGTATATTAAAGTTATGTTGTGATGGCGAATTAATTACCATAAAGAATACCATTAAAAATTATTATTACCATCAGGCAAAAACAAATAAAACATGATAAAAAAAAAAAATAATAATAATAAAGACGAGAAAGTTATATAGGCCAGTCTGATTATTATTCGGGTAAATTAGTTTAGCATGCTTCTGTCCAAGGTACCCAGAGCTCACCCAGCTGTGGATGGGTACCTAACCTAACCTTACAAGTGGGGAGAGTAAAGGTAGTCAAATGGTGTGTCAGCCATGTTGCCTCCTTGTGTACTGAAGGTTTGGTATACAGTGTGCTGTGTCTCCACCGCCTCTAACTAGATATTATTCTCCTATATTAATAATAATAATAATAATAATAATAAATAATAAATAATAATAATAATAATAATAATAATAATAATAATAATAATAATAATAATAATAATAATAATAATAATAATAATAACGATGATGATGTTGATAATAATAATATTGATAAGGAAGATGTTGGCAATGATAAAAAAATATTATTATTATTATTATTATTATTATTATTATTATTGATGATGATGATGATGATGATGATGATGATGTTGATGATGATGATGTTGTTGTTGTTGTTGTTGTTGTTGTTGTTGTTGTTGTTGTTGTTGTTGTTGTTGTTGTACTATTAATGAATACGATGAAGTCGAAAATAAAGAAGTTCGGTTAGATCAGGTCAAAAACATGGCTCATATACAAACACCAAACAAACACTAAACACAAACAAAACAATCACCAGAACAAACAGACCCAACACCACTCAAACAATAACCAAATACCATTCAATCAATCAGACACACAAACAAACAATAAACAAACACCATACAATCAAACACACACAAACAAACAATAAACAAACAATCGAGACAAATCATCAAAGGTTCATAAGATATTGGAGGAAGAGAACAAACACACTAGGAAAATTTGACAAAGGTGTTGTGAGTCTCGTGAGAACCAGTTTATGGGTGCACCACGCTGAGGTTAAGCCAAGGATGAACGTAGAGCACCGTTAGTACCAGAGTTGAACACCAGGGGAGCTCTCGTTCATTCAAGCTGGATTTAGTTTGTGTGTGTATGTGTGTCTGTTTGATTGGTGAAATGCGTCTAGAGTACAAGCACTGCTTGCTCACTCTCGCTTTCAGCTGCCACCGCTGGCTAGCTCTCGTGGCGACCAGGCAAGCAACTTGCATAAGTCCTCCCCTGCCAGTACACAGCCTCCTCACCATCAAGACAACACACGGTAACTGGGTGCCTCGTGGGCCCAGGCTAGATCAGCAGGGGATCTCGGAGTAGCAGTGGGCCCCAGAGGGACGGCGCATAGACCCACTGGCATGTGGACACGTCCTGGCGCCTACCAACCACCGCCCCGCTGCCTTGCGGATTAGCCTTGGCAGGTATAAGACTACGAGAGCGCCCGTATTATTAAACAACATCTTCCCTTGAATGGGGTCGTCTTGTTTCAACCCGAGTTTTAAACTATATGAGTCCTGAGGGACACCGCAGTACAGTAGTTAACGAGGGGGGGGGGTTGTGGCGGTAAAATTAACTAATTCCAATATTATAAATTAATTTTATTGGAATTAGTTAATTTTACCGCCTATACCCCCCAAAAGTCCTATGGCGATGGACGATTGGCGATGGAGACAGGCAGAGATGACTACCGGGAGTCTCGAGTCACAAATATGCTCATGAGCAGCACAGATAAGATGGGCGTTTATGCACTGGGATCTACGCAACAGTGCAATCCGGTCCTGTCTGTGCGATTGAGCAGGCCTTTCGGGGAGCCACTCTGCTCACCCCACATGGGGAGGGGGGTAGAAAAGGTGCCCTAAACATAGCCTGCCTGCCTAAAAACCCAACCTGACTGGGCAACCGCACCCAGTAAGGTCATCCTTATGCAGTCGAAAATAAAACCAAAATCACAGATCCGCCCCCTCCCCCCAAAAAAAAAAACATACTCTTGTGGTCGCTGCATGGAATGTCAGGACCCTACTGGATACTGGCACAAATGAGCGTCCTGAAAGAAGAACCGCCCTTGTGGTAAAAGAGCTGGCTAGGTATAACATTGACATAGCAGCCCTCAGTGATTCCCGGCTCCAAGATGAAGGCCAACTCACAGAACGGGGGTCTGGCTACACCTTCTTCTGGAAGGGTAACCCTGCTGCGCAAAAGAAACAGCATTTATAGAGTTAGCTTTGCTATCCGCCAACGCATCCTACACAGGCTAACTGAAATGCCTATTGGGATCAACGAGCGCCCCATGACGCTTCGAGTCCCACTGAATCACTCACGTCATGCCTTCTTCATCAGTGCATACGCCCAACCACTGGATGCAGAGGATGACATCAAGGAGGCCTTTTACACCGAATTCGACAGAGTGCTAACCTATATCCCCAGAGAAGACAAGGCTGTGCTCCTTGGCGACTTCAATGCCAGAGTTGGCAGAGATGCTAACATTTGGCAGGGAACCACAGGGAGAAATGGACTTGGCAAGTGTAATTCCAACGGCCTACTCTTCCTTAGCAAGTATGGTGCACATAACCTCACTATCACCAACACCTTGTTTAGGCAGGCCAACAAGGTCAAGGTTTCGTGGCAACACCCACGATCCAAACACCTGCAGAGAGACCCTCTGCCAGATCAAAAGAATACACCAGGACTGGTTTGATGGAAATGACCCAGCAATCAAAGTACTCATCGATGATAAACGTGCTGCTTTAACTGACTGGCAGAACAACCCTCAGTCTCGGATCAAAGCTGATAACCTTCAGCAAGAAGAAATCGGCAGCCCAGCGGGAACTGAGTGGCTGTTGTAAATCTGTCTGATTTCGTCCTGAAGTAATGATGCATTTCTAAATGAGTCTATTCATAATCGTTGGGTTGACCGTTTCTAACGAGAAAGATATTTAGATAAATTATATAAAGATACATACAGTCATTATTTCAAACATACGTAAGTCCGTAGGAAGTTTATCAGAAGTATTATACAGGAGTTAACTGTTAAACTCTGGTAGCAAATTCACCGACAGAGTTGTTCACAGATGTTGCACATGTGGAGGGCTACATCTAGTGCGGGAGGGGCGCCGGCAGCGTCTTTCCGGTGTCTACCTCGATTTGCAGTCGGGCTAACTCGAAAGTATTGACACCTTCTCGTGTGTTGCTCCTCCAAGCGTTACCATGTAGAGTAATCGTCTCCCAGGTGAGGGGGTCGATTTGGCACTTTTTCATGTTTGTCTTAAGACTATCCTTATCCCTTTTCAGTTGCCCGCCGGCGTTACGTTTACTATTCGTTAGGTGACTGTAAAGTAGCTGCTTTGGCAGTGTACTGTTGTTCATGCAGGTAACATGGCCAGTCCAGCGTAGTTGTTCATGGATAATGGTAGCCTCGATGCTCCTACAGTTGGTGTCAGCAAGGATGCTGGCACACACACACACACGCACGCACACACACACACACACACACACACACACACACACTCTATGAATGTAATTTATACTGTATAATTATATGGACTGGACAAGATATAAATACCTCATCATGAATCTACCATACTTAATTACAGCATATAAACTTCATCTTAAAATAAACCCCCACTTCACCTTAAAATAAACCCCCCACTTCACCTTAAAATAAACCCCCACTTCACCTTAAAATAAACCCCCACTTCACCTTAAAAATAAACCCCCACTTCACCTTAAAATAAACTCCCACTTCACCTTAAAATAAACCCCCACTTTTCCTGAAAATAAACCCCCACTTCACCTTAAAATAAACCCCACTTTTCCCCCACTTCACCTTAAAATACCCCCACTTCACCTTAAAATAAACCCACTTCATCTGAAAATAAACCCCCACTTCACCTTAAAACAAACCCCTACTTCGCCTTAAAATAAACCCCACTTCATCTTAAAATAAACCCCCACTTCACCTTAAAACAAACCCCCACTTCACCTTAAAATAAACCCCCACTTCACCTTAAAATAAACCCCCTACTTCACCTTAAAACAAACCCCCTACTTCACCTTAAAACAAACCCCACTTCACCTTAGCCCAACTTGCCTTGCGTCCTCCGCCACTCCCGCTCGCGTTTTATGAGACTACTGTAATACTGTACTCTATTTCCCATACTTCTGTGAGCCTTTCTTGCCCTAAAAAAACCCTAAATAATCTGAACTATCCCCTAAAACAAACTTAACCACCCAAATTAAATTAGGTATATAAAGGAGTTTTTTTAATATTCTGTTATGGCGTTTCTCGATTACAGGATCCGGAATTTATTCAAGTCATTTCACCCCTTAAACCAAAAAGTATTGAAAGTTAAAAGCGAATGGAATTTTTTTTCGCTTTTTTATCATTTTGGGTGTTAGTTTTTGTTCACTGGAAAATTGTCTGGTTAGATTTTGTCCACTGGGGAATTGGCTAGTTATATTTTGTCCACTGGGAAATTACCTGGTTAGATTTTATTTAGGAGACAAAGTGTTTCGTGGGATTTAGTTGGAGACGGTGGTGGCGGCCGTCAGCCAGTTTAAGGCACTACACACTAGGCTCCGTTAATACACCAACATTTTCCAAATTCTTCTCCTTTTCTTCGTCCACTCCGTCACTTTTTTCAATTTCTTTCCATACTCTGCTGTACGGAAGGTTAACAATGGGATGTGTTTCATGTGAGGGACATATTGTACGCCCTCAGTGAATATTACTTAACCTTTACTTACTTTTTACCTTTATCCTCTTCGCCACTGATCGGCTCGTTAGCCGCTTGGGCGATCGGTCTTAACGTTAATTTTACGTAATGTACTTTCAAGTGGCCATTTTTTTGCGTTTTATAAGCTAAATAATATAGTAAAATAATTAATGTTTTTTGTATATTCTCGGTACTAAATACATCAAATAACGAAGCGTTTTCGTATATTATCCACAATACAGGAAAATAATTAAACACATTGTAGTGGATACTCTCCCCTACAACTGCTGATTGGTCACTTGCCGTCTGCTCCTCAGCCAACCAGCGGCGAGTTCCACAAATCAGCCCTCGCGTTCAAACTGCGGGGTGATTGGCCAGTTGCCGCCTTCACCTCAGTCAATTAGCAGCGTTTTCCATCTTCGTACCTCGATTCTTGATCCTGCAGATTCATATAAATACCCCCCTCTCTCAAGACCCTTTCTCTCCTTCTAAAATTCACTTCAATCCTCCCTTTATCCTTCCCCTGAACCTCTTTCCCCCTGTCACTAGCCTTTATGTATGTATGTAGACCCTTTTTGAGGGGCGCTTGTGGTAGAAGCGGTACAGCTCTTGCCTCGCAAACAAGAGTCTCGGGTTCGATTCCCGGGCAGGCGGAAGTTGTTGGGACACTCTTCCTAGCCCCCTTGGTCCCTGTTCACCTAGCAGTAAAGTAGGTACCTGTTGAAAATCGAAAGGTTGCGAATTCGTATTCAGGGAAAGTTCTTGGAGCTTCTAAACTTGGAAAAAAAGACCCTTCACTGCCAAAGCCAGCCAGCCAGCCTTTGTCCTAAACTATTGACGACCGTTGGAACGCAAACGACCATTACTTGACGCCACTAACCACCACCCTAACATTCGGGAGGCTCCACCCAGACAACACCCTCTCTGTGTCTCCCCACTGATCAGGGGTGTCTCCTGATCAGAGGCGGCCCAGATTGGGTGCTCCGTAACTGCATCCTGCAGCTGAGTTATGCCGGGACCCCACCGGTGTTACCTACACCAGTGGCTATTCTTCCTTTGTTCTTCCTTCTTTTCTCGCTCTGGCTTGAGGACCTGCACCCTAGAGGTGTATTTGTCCTTGGGTTCTCCCTGTAACTGTTCACCTCCCTCCCAGGAGTTTGTGAACACGAAAGGGAGAAGGAGCAGAACCCATCCCTCCGCCGAGCCTCCCTGGGTAACCGTGATCATGCAGGTCCACCCGGGAAAGGGTTCACATATCCCGCACCCCCCCCCCCCACCAAGTAGGTACACTAGGGCCCACGCCTATAAGTGAGCAGATTATAAACACTAGGGAAGTAGGCTCCCCTGACGGGGCTCTAGGAGAGAGACACAGGAACCACCTTTCGACCACTCGACCGACAAGAGGCGGTGGGAGGTGTTGTAATTCCTGTGGTAGGTTAACTCACCCAGACTAGGTAGGTTATTTATTGTCGTATATCAAAAGGTGGCTTGTCCACCTTGCCCCCTCCACAATGAGGGCACATAGAGTAAGGTGTAGCAGAACCACGGAAAAACTCACTAGCCGAGTTGCTCGGAGCAACACTACTCATAAAGATTACGAGCCTCATTACCACCAAGGATTCATTCATCGCCCTCTGCCTGACTGAGGAAGACGTTGACACCCTGCTATCTAACGACAGCATAAAGCAACTGAAGAAGCAGCGATTCGAAATCGTAATCCCACCACAACTAAGAGCCAGGAAGACCGTAGTAGTTAAAGGACTGGACAGGACCATCATAGAAGAAACTAGTGAATAACAACTGAAATTAGACCTGGAACAAAGAAACCAGTGGGCCAAAGTAGAGGAGGTAGTTAAACTACCTAAACTACCATCTATGCTGAAAATTAGGTTTCAGGACATAGAAATGGCACAAAAGGCAATACAGGAGAGATTCTGTCTCTCCTACTACCATATAGGTAGTAACCAAGTTGAACAGAAAGAATTTTTTCCCATCACGCCTTGCTGGAACTGTTACACGGACTGCCCTAACAAAAACACTAAATACTGCTTGTATGTATATTATGTATGCTGGATTATGTATTATGTATGTATATTATGTATGTGCTCCATTTGTATTATTTATTCAGCCTAGCTAGCAGCGTGTGGCAATGTTATTACCATATCCCACATGCTTAATTAATGTGCCTGGCGACGTATGGAAGCTGCTAATGTATCACTTGCCATACGTCGTCTATAACAGTTGACCAAGAGCTTAGCTAGGGAGCAGTGCTACCCACCTCTGTGTACATACTCTTATCCAGTAAACCGAACCTACAAAACTATACAGGTGTTTGTGTTCTCTCCTGTATATAGAACTTATTACCCAGAACACCTAACATGGCGCAGTGCGTAGTTTTACTGGATTATTACGAGTGATTAGTGCAAGTTTGTGGAAAGCCGGCTTATGGACGCCCGCCTTTGTGTCAACCCCGCGTCATCCCTCGAAGAATTTAGCAACTTTGAGCAGTGTCAGTGATTTTCTGTGAAGTGTTAAGTGCATTGTGTGTTTCGTGCCATTCATGTGTGACCTTGTTCGAACGGATTTCCAAGGTATACGGCATGTTCTGGGCATTTGTTGGGAGTAGAGTTCAGTGCACCCTTCTCTAACCGCGTCCTGAGGGTAACTGGACGGACTGCGAGTCGCTCGCCGCACTTCTCCAACCCCCCCTCACAGCGCCGCCTCCACCCCCCCTCACAGCTGGGGCGAGACGCTTTGCCCGGGACACACACATACATGTACTAACACTTGCTGACCGCGCGGCTTCATTATATATATTTTATATATATAACCTACTTATCTGTGTATTTAATTAAATTTTTTTGTCTGAAATCTTGTTGATACGACGGGCTGACCGGTCAACACTGATTTAAGACACAGTACACAGATAAAGTAGTTATGTCTCATGCCTTACGTAGCCGTGGACCCAGCGCCTGGATGAGTCAAGCGGATGATAGTCCCCCAGAGATGGATGACCAGGCCGGCCACGACGCTCCAGCTCCCACAACATCGCGCAGCCCTTCACCTCAACATTCAGCGTTATCTCCAGAGATAATTGCCTTAATGAAGTTTATGAGAGATGAGAGACGCGAGGATGAAGCTCACAGACGTTTGGCGGATGAGCACAGAAGGCAAGCAGAGGCAGAACGAGACCACCAACGGAGAATGGAAGACAGTGCACGGTTTGAAGCCTTGATATCTCGCCTCACTGTTAACCAAGCCCCTGGCTCTAACACTGCCTCGGTACTGAATGGTTCAGATACCTCATCCATGCTTCCTTCACGCCCCCCAGCCCCACCTAAAGCAGCAGCTCAAACACCGCCCATCTTGGAGCCTGATGTAAATTTCCAGACTTTTCGCGAATGGCGGCGGCGGTGGGCTGATTATGCTACAATGGTGGATCTCCAGAGTTTGTCACAGCCTAAACAACTCATCCAGCTGCGTATGTGCCTGTCCTTGGAAGTTCAGCGTGTCTTAGAACATACGTTGCAGGTACCCCCAACCTCTTCGCTGTCTGTAGAGGAGGTACTGGACGTTCTACAACGGCACATCAAAGGACAGCAGAATGAAGCTCTGCGCAGGAGGGAATTGTTTAGCTGCAGACAGATGGAGGGTGAGTCTTTTGACGCTTTTTATGTACGACTTAAGAGAGCCTCGGAAGAGGTAGATATATGTCTAGGCCACCACCAGCAGTGCGAGGAGACCCAGTTGAAGCAGGTGATCCTGATGGGTGTTAAGGACGAGGAACTTGTCCAACGCCTCACCTCCCTCGACTCTTCCTCTTCTCTTCAGGATGTGCTGACGATATGTCGCTCCTATGAGGCTGCCAGGTGTGCCACCTCTGCCATCCGTGCTCCCCCTACAGCTGTACGCGCTGTTTCCCGGTACAAGAAGGACAAGAAGTCTGCTCCTACGCCTTCGCCCACCACGTCCACGCCCGGTTCATTTTGCAACAACTGTGGTAAGCAGCACGGAACACAGGTATGTCCAGCTGCTGAGTCTACCTGCGACAGTTGTGACCGTAAGGGCCACTGGTCACTCACAGTACGGTGCCCAGCCAAACGCGTCCAGTGCAATGTGTGCGGTCGTCTGGGCCACTATGACAAGTGTTGCCCTTCCAACAAACCCAAGGAACAGCGTCAACGGAAGCCTCGGCGCCCTCCTACCAGTGAGGGCCGCCCACAGTCGCCAAATCAGAGGCACGACGACCCTGGACAAAGCCCGACCCATTTTAGGAGGGTGTACTCCTCGCATCCCAGGACCAAAGTCCCCCAGTACATCAGCGTCATCGTGACCTACGGCGGTGTGTCATCCCGTCTTCAGATGTTGCCCAACACCGGCGCTGATGCTACAGTCATCGGTCCCCAGCATTTGCGATGCTTGGGGCTCTCTCCAAACGATCTAGGACCGCCTCCCGAGGACCTCTGCGTCACGGCAGATGGTTCACAGATGGCCCCAGCCCTGGGTTCACTCTATGCACATGTCACCTTTGGCAACAGGTCGTGTCAGGCCTGGATTGACGTGCATAATGGTGTCCCGACTCCCTTGCTGTCCTACAGACATTGTCAAGAGTTGGCCATCATCTCCCAGGACTTCCCAACACCGATTCTCGAGGTAAATTACGCCAACAGGGTGCATGAAGGGAGCAGCAACTACCCTGCTGCCGCCCTACCCCTACCTCTGGCCAGTGACACCTCTCCTTCGGTAGTTGTCCCTGCTGCATCACGTCCCCACGCCTTGGCTCGCCTTCACGACAGTCACCGTGGAGCTGAGGCCACCAAACGACGTGCACGACAGACTGTGTTCCGGCCTGGCATCGACCCCGACATCTCCAATGCTGTCCAGGTGTGTAAGCCCCGCCACGTATTACAACCCAGCCAGCAGCAGGTACCCTTCATGAGTGACGACAACCCCACCCGCCCCTTTGAGTCTGTGTCGGCCGACTTTTTCTGTGTGTCAGGAAAGTCCTTCCTGGTTATCGTCGACCGTCTCTCTGGTTGGCCGGTTGTCATCAAGGGCGGTAATGACACGACGTCTGCCGCCACCATCAGCAAGTTCCGCCACTACTTCCGTGACGTGGGCGTTCCTGTACGCCTGCGAACCGACGGAGGGCCTCAGTTCACAAGCCGGGACTTTGCTGCGTTCCTTGACCGATGGGGAGTCCGGCATGTGTTGTCATCGCCCCATTACCCGCAGTCCAACGGCCACGCTGAGGCTGCTGTCAAATCTTTGAAGCACCTCATCCTTAAGGTGGCCCCTTTTGGGAATATTGACTGCGAGGCCTTCGACCGGGGTCTTCTTGAACTCCGCAACACACCCAACTACACCGGACGCTCCCCTGCCCAGGTTTTGTGTCCCTGCTCACCCTCAATCCTTCTCCAAGGAGTGGCAGGCCAAGACAGAGGATTGTGATCGCCGAGCCGCCGAACGTGTTCAGGACGTCGTCGCCCGCTACAACGACCACGCCCGTTCTCTCCCCAGGTTGAGTGTCGGCACCCAAGTCCGTGTTCAGGACCCGACCCTCCCTACGTTGGGACAAAGTAGGCGTAGTCATGGGTCTCGGCAGGTCACGGGACTACCAGGTGCGGTTACCCAGTGGTCGTGTGTGGTGGAGGAACCGCCGTTTTCTCCGCCCCGTAACACTGCCTTCTGCTGGCCCCGCCACCAGTGTTGAGTCCCATACCCTTCCCAGTGATGAAGTCCCTCGACGCTCAGAACGGATCCAGAAGAAAAGGTCCGCTCAAGACTTTGCTATGAGCGTATAGGGGGGAGGGAGGTGTATGTATATTATGTATGCTGGATTATGTATTATGTATGTATATTATGTATGTGCTCCATTTGTATTATTTATTCAGCCTAGCTAGCAGCGTGTGGCAATGTTATTACCATATCCCACATGCTTATTTAATGTGCCTGGCGACGTATGGAAGCTGCTAATGTATCACTTGCCATACGTCGTCTATAACAGTTGACCAAGAGCTTAGCTAGGGAGCAGTGCTACCCACCTCTGTGTACATACTCTTATCCAGTAAACCGAACCTACAAAACTATACAGGTGTTTGTGTTCTCTCCTGTATATAGAACTTATTACCCAGAACACCTAACACTGCTCCGAATGCGGGGAAGTGGGACACACATTTCGGGAGTGCAAGAGTAGAGAAATTCCTAGGTGCCTGAACTGCCAAGGAGACCACAGCACCCTGGCAGCACGCTGTCCAGTAAGGAAAGAGAAAGTAAAGGAAAGTGAAAAGGAAAGAGCACAGGAAAAGCAAAACAGGACCTACTCGGCTGTAGCCAAAATGACAAAGGAAACAACTAAAGTCCTTGAAAAGGTAGCCTTACCATCCCTAGCCCAACAACTTATAGTGCTCAACCTGGGAAGTCAACTGTCGATTAAAATCATGACGGCAATAATACACGCCCACCTCTTGTATATAGCCAAACTAGGATGTTTTGCTAAAAAAGAAAATGAAATGTTCGCTGCAAATAACCTCCCAGACATGGAATTCCCTAAAGACGTTCCCTCCTCAGAAATCTTCAACCTGATCTCCAAACCAGCGGAAACCACCAGTCAGGCGCAAGTCACCCAATCACAAGCCACTTCCGACATACCCCCCCAACCAGAAAGTAGTGAAGAGGGGATGAAAGAAGACGAAGAGCAGGATCCCATTTTACAACATGAACCTGTGATACAACCTGAACAAGCGATCATATACAGCACTCTTAAAAAGAACAAAATGGGAAACGTGGCACCACCACCACCACCGTCACCAAGAAAGATTACTAAGAATCAGGACCTCGGTGAGGAAACCGGTATTAGGTTTTACACCTGCTCAGGCCCCCAAATAGTCTTAACCGAGAGACTACTGACAGAGATAAGGGGAGGGAGAGTAAAATATACATATACAGATAAGAATCTAGAAGATCACCACATACAAACATTAATTAAAAGAGGAAGAATCCTGACCAAATATAACAATAGAAAAGGTGGAGCAATCCAAGAACAGAAAAATCCGCCTCGGCCTGCACACGGAGAGGAGGTCTTCAGGAGAACATCGATCATTTAAAATGCCGCAAACAAGCTCGAGACATCACCATTCATAATCAACAGACTTAAAATAATTCAACATAATTTACTGACCTGGACCACACCAAGAGCTCACGAATTATACAACATATATCGTACCCTGGACCCAGACGTCATCATATTAAATTCTCACGACAAGGGTAATTCAAATAAAATCAAGATATTCAATTACACAGTATAAAAAAAAACAGCCAAAATCCGTTACAAGATGGCATAGCCATAGCAATTAAAAGAAGTATAAAACATAAAATCCATAATACATTTCAAGAAAACTTTCTGGCAATTGAAATAAACAGCACCTCGGGTCCAATCATAACCGGCACCTGCTACCTCCCTCCAAGACGACCGATCTTTCCAATAGCGGACATGTTCAGATTGATGAAGAGGAATATACCTGCATACTTTCTGGGTGATCTCAACGCTAGACACAGCATACTAGGACACCATACCAACAACGCAGTAGGCCAGGTCCTGAACACACTAGTGAGCCACGACAACATGGTACACCTCGGACCGGAATTCCCCACGAACATTAGAGCAGGCCACACAGTATACCCAGACATGGTTTTAACAAGTCAACACCACCACTTAAACATACTACTCGAACCCGGCCCAATATCCACAAGTGATCATCTCCCTATCATAGCCACACTCTCCACAGCCCCAATTCAGACCCCAGCCAGGCTAAGATTCAACTATAACCGGGTTAACTGGGAAAACTTCAAACAAGAATTAAAACAACCCGCAACCCACACAATTACACAACAGGCACACTTCTCTAATAGGCCAATCACTGGACACATGGTACGAGCACGTTAGCCAGGCCATGGAACACAACATACCCAAGACCACTTACCGAACATTACCACATCCTCAATATTCACACCAATCAAGAATCATACAGACACAACTTAGCAACCTAATTAAACTAATCACACAACAAGGATGGACACCAGAACACAGACGGCTATACAACATAATACACGAACAGCTTAAAAACATTTCAAAAACATCATACAACAGGAACTGGCAGAAGCTGATTCAGAAACGGAAGAAAACTACCATAAACCGAAGCAGTTCTGGCAGAAAATAAAGCACTTAATGGGAACCTTCAGTAACGAGTCTAACTACTTACTGTATATAGTAAACAGTAATCATGTCAAATTAACAGATCCAACCGAACAAGAACCGGAATTTTGATCTTTTTGGAGTCAGATCTTTCAAATAACAAACTTCTGCATGATCACAGAGAGGGAAGTATCCAATTATATGTTACAAAAAACCAACATTTGGCAAACGAGCCCCACGATCGATCTGAATACACTGGATGACAGGTCCCCCACTAACCAAACCAATCACAGTGGACGAAATAGTAAGAACAATCAACAGTTTTAAGAACAAGGCTCCTGGAGTCAGTAAAATAAATAAACTCATTTTACAGCAATTACCAAACAACATGGTACTTCTACTAAGAAATATATTCAATGCATCCATAGCTTCAGGCCACTACCCAAAGAAATTTAAGACAGCAATTATCAGACTGATACCAAAACCAGGGAAAGGATCCACAGCAGTAGCAAACTACAGACCAATCTCTCTATTAGAAACTCCGGGAAAAATTTAGAACAAATAATTAACCACCGATTAAGAACACATCTGGAACTAGAATACATATACAACCCTAGACAACACGGATTTAGGAAACATAGAAGAACAAACACAGCCATAGTCCTTGTATACGAAAGTTTAACAAACGCAATGCATAATAAAGAACAGTGCAACGTAGTTTTAAGGGATGTGGCAAAAGCATTCGATAAGGTCTGGCACCTAAGACTTAAATATAAAATATCCAATCAAGAACTCCCTAACAACTTCACCTCTCTTCTTGTTAATTTCTTAGACCACAGAGAAGCACACATTATAATAGGCAATCACAAAGACCCAACTCTTTACACAATCTACACTTCAGACATGCCGCCACCAATTCACGGTGAATATATTGCATATGCTGATGATGTCACCCAGATCATCCGCCATCCAGGCAAGGCCAAACAGATGATGGCATTAAAAACAGCTCGCAACATAATACAAATTAATAATTACGAGAAGAAATGGAAAATAAAAACTAATACACAGAAACTTAAAGATCATACACATTTCAAGGATAAACCCAACACCACTCACAGTAAACAACGAAGAAATACAATGCTCAAACGAAGGAAAAATACTGGGGCTAACAATACCATTAAACACGATCAGCCGCACCAACCAATTAAAACTCCAGGCAACACAAAACAAAGCCATCCGCAGAGCCTTCAAACAACGTGCCCCATACACAACCAAAAGAAAAGATATTCACGAAAAATAAAAAATTTTCCATTAAAAATAAGAACATACAGACAAGCACAGGGAGTATGGTGCAAACTAGAAGTCAAGGAAGACGAAATAAATACTCAACTAAAAACAGAAGACACCACAAGATCACACAACTGGTGGCCTAAAAGCCTTCTCTATAACCCTCAAGAGCCACAACTACTGTACACTAAACAATAAACAAATAAAACAACCTTAATTACACCTCCTCTTGACCAACACTAACAAGCACCCTAGAGTGAACACCCTGGTAGATTATATAACTCATACCACGTGCGCCAGGTTCAGTGGAACTCCTATCCTAAGTTTACTCTTATATTATTTAACTTTTATTTCGTATTTTTTTATAAAACTATTAAATAAAATGTTCTTATTATATTAAGATTAGCGTCACTGTATATTACTCTTACAAGTTTTCTTAGGAATAAACCCAAAAAGGCGCCAAATTTCTTTGCACAAAAAATTTAATGTCATATTTTACATTAAGTTGTGTCTTGTTGTTTTACAGAAAATGTGAAGATTATCAAGAAAATTTTCTCTGGATCAAGACAGAAAATCAACCTTAATATATTTGCAACACTTGTGAATAATAATAATAATAATAATAATAATAATAATAATAATAATAATAATAATAATAATAATAATAATAATAATAACAATAATAAACCACATACAGTATAAGGTACGGGGAAGTGTCCAATAAAAACAAGACGATCAGGGTACTGACTGGGAGGTTAAGCAGTGAAGTAACCGCATATGTCCTAGAGCTACATAATTATAACTCATCCCCCCTCATGTTAGTGGCCCACATAACTGATCCCCCCTCATGTTAGTGGCCCACATGGCTGATCCCCCCTAATGTTAGTGGCCCACTTAACAGATCCCCCCTCATGTTAGTGGCCCACATAACTGATCCCTCCCCTCAAGTTAGTGGCCCATATAATTGATCCCCCTCATGTTAGTGGCCCACATAACTGATCCCCCCTCATGTTAGTGGCCCATATAACTGATCCCCTCATGTTAGTGGCCCACATAACTCATCCCTCTCATGTTAGTGGCCCACATTGATCCTGCCTCTTGTTAGTGGCCCATAATTGATCCCCTCATGTTAGTGGCCCATAACTGATCCCCTCATGTTAGTGGCCCATATTGATCCTATAACTGATCCCCTCATGTTAGTGGCCCACATAACTGATCCCTTCATGTTAGTATAACTGATCCCCTCATGATAGTGGCCCATATAACTGATCCTGCGCATGTTATTGGCCCATATAACTGATCCCCCTCATGTTAGTGGCCCATTAACGGATCCCCCTCATGTTAGTGGCCACAAACTGATCCCCCTCATGTTCATGGCCCATATAACAGATCCCCTCATGTTAGTGGCCCACATAACTGATCCCCTCATGTTAGTGGCCCACATAACTGATCCTAGTGGCCCATATAACTGATCCCCCTACATAACTGATCCCCCTCATGTTAGTGGCCCAATAACTGATCCCCCTCATGTTAGTGCCCATAACTGATCCCCCCGTTAGTGGCCCACATAACTGATCCCCTCACGTTAGTGGCCCATATAACCGATCCCCTCATGTTAGTGGCCCAAATAACTGATCCCCTCACGTTAGTGGCCCATATAACTGATCCCCTCATGTTAGTGGCCCATATAACTGATCCCCTCATGTTATTGGCCCCATAACTGATCCTCATGTTAGTGGCCCATATAACTGATCCCTCATGTTAGTGGCCCACATAATCCCTCATGTTAGTGGTGATCCTCACGTTACCCATAACTGATCCCTCATGTTAGTGGCCCATATAACTGATCCCCATGTTAGTGGCCCATATAACTGATCCCCTCATGTTAGTGGCCCATATAACTAATCCCCTCATGTTAGTGGCCCATAACTGATCCCTCATGTTAGTGGCCCACATAACTGATCCCCACTCATGTTAGTGGCCCACATAACTGATCCTCATGTGGCCCATATAATTGATCCCCCTCATGTTAGTGGCCCATATAACTGATCCCTCTTGTTAGTGGCCCATATAACTGATCCCCTCATGTTAGTGGCCCACATAACTGATCCCCAGTGGCCCACATAACTGATCCCCTCTGGATGATAGTGGCCCATACAACTGAGTGGCCCACATAACTGATCCTCATGTTAGTGGCCCACATGGCTGATCCCCTAATGTTAGTGGCCCACTTAACAGATCCCTCATGTTAGTGGCCCACATAACTGATCCCCTATGTTAATGGCCCACATAACTAATCCCCTCATGTTAGTGGCCCACATAACTGATCCTCCTCATGTTAGTGGTGGTTAGTGACCCACATAACTGATCCTCCTCATGTTAGTGGCCCATAACGGATCCTCATGTAAGTGACCCACATAACTGATCCTCCCTCATGTTAGTGGCCCATATAATTGATCCCCCCTCATATTAGTGACCCACATAACTGATCCGCCCTCATGTTAGTGACCCACATAACTGATCCTCCCTCATGTTAGTGGCCCACATAATTGATCCCCCCTCATGTTAGTGACCCACATAACTGATCCTCCCTCATGTTAGTGGCCCACATAACTGAACCCCCCTCATGTTAGTGGCCCTTATCTCATTCACTCATAAATAGTGGGACTTACGGTTGATATACACTCAGGAATTATAGCCATAATCCATTTATAATAAAACAAGAAACTTCAATTGGGTTTTGTTACAAAAATCCCAATATATATTATATGTGTACCAACCTGGTTAACTGGGGAATTAACCAGCGTAACATTTTTAAACCTGGATATACATAACAAATAGTACAAAAGGTTGAAGTGGCATTAATAATATCGTACAGTTTCAAAAAAAAAATCTCTGGTCTTAGTCCAGCTTTCGTCTCTTGTTTTCCTAAATATTAGCCCCGGGGAGTGAGTGCCCCGCCCCATGACGCCATTATCCACTATCTTCCAGGAACGGTCATCTACCTCGTATTCTAAGATACTTTTCTTCAATGACGCTTCTCTCGCAAACGACCAAGAACCCACGTTTATCTGGCAGGACACATCTCGCAGAGCTATTTCTTTCTTTCACTACCTTATTCACAATGTCATCGGTCAAGAAATGATGCAGATATACAATGGGTCACACACATATGGCCACACCTAGTGGAGGGGGTTGAGGATACACTTTCCATCCCTCCCGACATATCACAGTGTATACGTATCGTTTCGGAACTCGTTGATCTCACCCTGCACAGATATATTTAGGTGCGAGTGTACATAACAATAGTCCGAAAGGTGAAGTGACATTAATAATATATTACAGTTTCAAAAAAAATTATGTGGTCTAAGTCCAGCCTTCGTCTCAGCGGAGGAGAACCTGGCGTGTATATAAGGGAGCGAGGTCCAGGGAGTCACACTTGGCCTGACAACCTCATCTCCTACACAGCTCCCCCAACGCCTCCTGCCATCCATAATGGTCGGTGACAACATGACTTTTGCCATGTGTTTTGTTTTACTTGTGTCCTGTTTTAGTCATCCATCAAGTTATAATTGTTCTTGAGTTAATGTGAGGTGTACCCACAGCTGCGCCTGTTGGTAGTGATGACCGTCGTGACGGTGGCCCTTGGCAGTAGCATCATCCCTAACACTCCCAGCTGTGTCTTCTGGTGCAATTACCCAAATGATGTCAACGCCGGTGCCTCCTACTGCTGCATTAATTCAAACAATAACATTATCGAAAATACAAATCCAGGTCAGTGTAAATTACTGTTTTATACAATGGTACATGATTATATAACTTGATGAATAACATATTTCTGAAATATACTTATTTAGAACATATTATATAACATTTCATTACTTTCTTTCTTTAGCGGGAAACCCTGGCAGATGTGTAAAGCATTCCTTCTGCGCCAGGATCGAGAGGAAACCGCTCACTCCTATCGTAAGTTTACTATGACTTTATTTAACTTTATTTCATCATTTTTATGAAACTTTTCATAAAATTTACTAATTATATTAAGCTTAGCGTCACTCTATATTAATCTAACACGTTTTCTTAAGAATAAATCCAAAAAGGCACCAAATTTATCTGTACAAAAAAAAAATTAAATGTCATATTTAACATTAAGTTGTGTCTTGTTTTACATAAAATGTGAAGATTATCACGAATATTTTATCTTAAATATAGTTATTGTTCAGTAAGTAAATGGTAATTATTACAATATTCTAATGTATCGTTCTCACACCTGAACAGAGATGTGGTCATGATGACTATTGTCCCAACAACGAAAAATGCTGCTATGACGCCTGTCTGGGGCACCACACCTGCAAGGCTCCACTTCCCCATTAACTCCTTGCACAACGTCACGCCGTCTGTTCCACCCGCTGCCCCTCTCGGCGTCACACCTAAAACACTGACCATATAAACAACACCAATACGAGCACTCAGCAGCACCAGACGTACCTACCCGCCCAGTAATGCAGTTCTCAAGAAAGTTCTTTTGGGGCAGAAGCGCGAGGCAAGAAGGAACACTTTAGTTGTCTCGAAATGGGACTTGTAACTGGAACGTGATCCACTTGAATACCACCAAATGTTACACTTGTGTTATATGAACTGCGTATTATTATTGCTGTTATTATGTTCTAGTGATGCTCTTCAAGTTTGTTGTATTTGCTTCATGTTCATTAGAGAGAAGTTAATCTTCTTACAATAAAGTTGTTGCCGTCAGTTCAAAAGTTTCAATTCCACGAACACATATTATGAGCGGCATTGTATCATGAAATCAATGTTATGGGTGGGAGTTGTAGATCAGCTGATAAGGTAACAACAAAACACGACTGGTTGTGTCCAGGCTTGTGTCCAGACATGTGTCCAGGTTTATGTCCAGGCTGGGGATTAATACCTTACCAGGACAAACTACTCCCACTTAATTTCTAAAACATTTATAAACAGGTGCAACAACCATAACGCTACGGGTTCCTCCTACAGTTTGATGACAATGTTGCGGCATTAATAAATTAACTGGTTAACTAGTACACCTGGGACAATAACCTGTTGTTTTTACCTGTAAGGTATTGATCCATTGTCTGCATGTCACCAAGCATGATTCCATTTGCACACTTATCTCTCAACAGCTATATATTTGTAATAGCTTCCAGACAGAGTCGGTTGTTTCTCACGCAACATATGTTTATAACACCTCGTGCCTGAACATTACTACACCACGTCCAGCCCCTCATAACACCATCTGTGAGGGAGTTACTGCACCACGTGATGCCCCACATAACACCACCTATGAGGGAATTATTACACCACGTCAGGTCCCTCATAACACCATCTGTGAGGGAATTACTACACCACATCAGGTCCTTCATAACACCATCTGTGAGGGAATTACTACACCACGTCAGGTCCCTCATAACACCATCTGTGAGGGAATTACTACACCTCATTAGGTCCCTCATAACACCATCTGTGAGGGAATTACTACACCACGTAATGCCCCTCATAACACCATCTGTGAGGGAATTACTACACCACGTCAGGTCGCCTCATAACACCATCTGTGAGGGAATTACTACACCACGTGATGCGCCTCATAACACCACCTATGAGGAAATTACTACACCGCGTCAAGCCCCTGTTAACACTATCTGTGAGGGAATTACTGCACCACGTCAAGCCCCTGGTAACACCATCTGTGAGGGAGTTACTACACGACGTGTCTGCTGTTCAACACGTGACCTTCACTGTAAACATCAATCTGTATGTTTACTGTTTGTTCCTTTACCTTTCTCTAACGCACGCTTTTGTTAAAACAACAATGTATGTAATAAGTCATTTATGTCCAATATATATTTTCAGCCTTCGGGCTGCAGAACTTTTTCAATAAACCGTTAATTAGTAATTATGATTATTATCACGTATTATTATTATTATTATTATTATTATTTCATCACATCACCTGTACAGTATTACCAGAAATAATAACTGTTGGATCAATTCAAAAAATCAACCTTAATATATTTTTAACAATTGAAAAGAATTAAGATAATAAAATAATAATAATAATAATTAAAATAATAATAATAATAATAATAATAATAATAATAATAATAATAATAATAATAATAATAATAATAATAATAATAATAATAATAATAATAATAATAATAATGATAATAGTAATACTGATAATAAATAACCACATACAGTATAGTTATCTTATAAGGTACCGGGAAGTGTCCAATAAAAACAACAGACTATGAGTGTCCTGACCGGGAGGTGAAGGCTTAAGAAGTGAAGTAACTACAAATGTCCTATAGCTACATATAACTGATCCTCCATCATGTTAGTGGCCCACATAACTGATCCTCCCTCATGTTAGTGGCCCACATAACTGATCCTCCATCATGTTAGTGGCCCACATAACTGATCCTCCCTCATGTTAGTGGCCCACATAACTGATCGTCCATCATGTTAGTGGCCCACATAACTGATCGTCCATCATGTTAGTGGCCCACATAACTGATCCTCCATCATGTTAGTGACCCACATAACTGATCCTCCCTCATGTTAGTGACCCACATAACTGATCCTCCATCATGTTAGTGGCCCACATAACTGATCCTCCATCATGTTAGTGGCCCACATAACTGATCCTCCCTCATGTTAGTGACCCACATAACTGATCCTCCCTCATGTTAGTGACCCACATAACTGATCGTCCATCATGTTAGTGGCCCACATACCTGATCCTCCCTCATGTTAGTGGCCCACATAACTGATCCTCCCTCATGTTAGTGACCCACATAACTGAAAGTCCATCATGTTAGTGGCCCACATAACTGATCCTCCCTCAAGTTAGTGACCCACATAACTGATCGTCCATCATGTTAGTAGCCCACATAACTGATCCTCCCTCATGTTAGCGGCCCACATAACTGATCCTCCCTCATGTTAGTGACCCACATAACTGATCCTCCCTCATGTTAGTGGCCCACATAACTGATCCTCCATCATGTTAGTGACCCACATAACTGATCCTCCCTCATGTTAGTGGCCCACATAACTGATCGTCCATCATGTTAGTAGCCCACATAACTGATCCTTCCTCATGTTAGTGGCCCATATAACTGATCCTCCCTCATGTTAGAGACCAACATAACTGATCCTTCCTCATATTAGTGGCCCACAAAACAGATCCTCCCTCATGTTAGTGGCCCACATAACTGATCCTCCTCATGTTAGTGACCCACATAACTGATCCCCCCCTCATGTTAATGGCCCACATAACTGATCCTCCCTCATGTTAGTGGCCCACATAACTGATTCCCCCTCATGTTAGTGGCTCACATAACTGATCCTTCCTCATGTTAGTGGCCCAAATAACTGATCCTCCCTCATGTTAGTGGCCCACATAACTGATCCTCCCTCATGTTAGTGGCCCACATAACTGATCCTCCCTCATGTTAGTGGCCCACATAACTGACCACACTTCATGTAAGTGGCCCACATATAATGGTCAGACCATATCCCAGTAATGAAGAGTCAGGTGGTGGCGTCTACTGGGACGGACATATTCTGAATCAACATATGCACATGGTAGAGTAATGTCCGTTGAAGTGCTTATAAATATTCTGTAGTATAAACTATGCTATTATAAACGATCTAATTCCTCTTGGTGAGTTGCTGTGGGTGACGGCACCAGTTTACTGCTTGGTCTTTGCCAGTCGTTGGAACACCTCGGAACCCAAATAGAATTGCAATGCTCCATGAGAGTTGGTTCATTCAGTTATGAAACTTGGGACAGTTGGAGGCTGTGTGTTACCTAATGTTTTTGGAAATGTTTACTTCTGTAATGTAACTATTTTCCTTCTTTGTTTTTTCACTCTCTTTCCCTTCGTAAGGGTTAACGCTTTCTTAAACCTGGATATACATAACAAATAGTACAAAGGGGTGAAGTGACATTAATAATATAGTACAGTTTCTAAAAAAAAAAAATATCTGATCTTAGTCCAGCTTTAGTCTCGTTTTCCTAAATATTAGCCCCGGGGAGTGAGTGCCCCGCCCCATGACGTCATTATCCACTATCTTCCAGGAACCGTCATCACCTCGTATGCCGCAACACTATTCTTTTCACACTCTTCCTCGTTCACTATACATATATATATATATATATATATATATATATATATATATATATATATATATATATATATATATATATATATATATATATATATATATATACATACTGTATATATATATATATATATATTTTTTTTTTTTATAAACTGCCTTCTTCCATTTTATTTCCAAGTGTGTGTGATGAATCTCGCGATTTTTTTTTTCTTAGGAAACAATAGTTTACACAATACTAGGATACTTTTCTTCAATGACGCTTCTCGCAAACGACCTAGTACCCATGTTTCTCTGGTAGGACTCATCCCGCACAGATATGTCTTTCTTTCACTACCTTATTCACAATGTCATCGGTCAAGAAATGATGCAGATGTTCAATGGGTTGTGCATTATCAATAATTATATTTCTAGGTCACACATACACACACACACACACTTCATGGCTTAAAATTTAGACCAATTTTCAATATCCTCTGATAGATTACAAGTGCGCGGGAAGATTGCAGAATGGAATTACTCCCTTCATTATCACTGATCACTACAATTTCCGGTTACCTGACACCTTAAAATCACTACTGCTATCTGTATCTTTCATTCTCTAGAACTAATTATCAATATACCTCCAAACACTCGCATTAAAACACGATAAAACACTCGAGCTTCAGACTTATCACGGACCACACACCACCGAAAACAACAAACTAATATATGTAAAGAAAAATATTAACCCAATGATCAATAACTTCATGAATAAGTGATATAATCTGGCAACTCTCCTATAATATTAATTCTTATGTTTAATTATTCCTACGAGGTTAACAATAGCTAATTAACAACCAAATAAATTGGCACATCTCAAGAATGTAGATAAACTATAAATAATATTCAAAATGTGGTTCAGCATAAATTAGTATAAACCCCAAAATTAACTCATCTAATTAATTTAGAAAGTTAAGGAAAGCAAATTATCTATAACAAGGAATTAGACCAAAGACTATCTTATATAGTCTTTGAATTAGACAAACTCGACCAATTATACCACCTCACGGACAATAATATTAACATATATTATAAATATAGTAACAATGTCCTCCACGGAAATAGGAAAAAAGAATTACATACCAATATTATAGATACAGATGCCAATAACTAAGAATAAAGAAGAGAAACAAAAGACAGAGAAAAAACAAAAACAACATCAGCTGGCAAGAGGAGAAGGACCTATTGCCTCAAGATGCCTCCCAAACGACAGGTAAACTGCTATTTTGAATCATTACATCATTATAAACTACGTCATAGAGTGTATTTATTGCTATTTTTTATGTATGCCAAAGTATTTATCATTTAATATAGCCAGAAGGTAGAAATTTCAGCGAGAGATGAGGGTCAGGGCTGGGCAGTCCCATTTACACTCAACCCTTATGCCTTTTTGCCTTTGGACAATAGAGGAAAAGCTTTGTACCTGAACTGGCTACTGTACCTGATGTGGTTATGTTATGGCTTTTTATAAACATTGCAAGTGCACACAGTAGCTCATACAAATTGAACAAGATTGAACAGGTATCTGCCATATTTGAGTGTACATATAAAGCTTAATGGTTCACTCAGTTATGTAACTTGGGACAGTTGGAGGCTGTGTGTTACCTAATGTTTCTGGAAATTTTACTTGTGTAATGTAACTATTTTACTTCTTTGTTTTTTCACTCCCTTTCTCTTCGCAACAAAAAGTATCGGTGCATACTGTAGTGTGAACAATTTGAGACCAGTGACGATAGGTATTGGGAAAGGCGAGTTGTTCCAGCCGTATGTTGGCAGCCCTGTAATCCTGCTGAGCTGCTACTATGGCCTGGTCAAGTGAAACAAACCGTTATAAATGAGGTCGGGAAGTGATAAATAGACAGTATGAAATATGAGGAGCTCCCTGTTAACAAAATTATTTGTGATACTTGTGAATATTGCCACATTAATTTATGCTACCAAATAAACCACTCAACCTGGTCATCCTGAGGGGTGGTGCAGCGTGGACGGCCGCTCCGAGACCTGTCGTCTGTAGCACCAGTTTCGAGGTATCGCCGAATCCATCGAATCCATCGTGCAGCGGTGTTCCTGTGGACACCAACCCGCCGGCTAATATCTGTGACGCCAAACCCTTCGTTATGAAGGGCAATGATAGCTCCTCTTGTTCCCTCTGTAGTGGAGCGGCATAGCTACAATTTTCACAACAATTGTGCATTTAATGATGAAAGCACCAAATTTGGCACAGCGATGGAGTAATGATATATAAACATTTACAGATATGGAACCATTCGATACTGGATTTGAGTGGCCGCTATAAATCAGGGGCGGATCCAGGAAAAAAATTCAGGTTTCACCACGTTACTGTCTTGGTCCTGTGAGACCGTCAAATACTGCGAAGCATAAAGAAATAATAGGCTATAGGAAGAAAGAAAAGGGGGTTCAGAGGCATTCGATGAACCCATAATACGTCAACTGGCTGAATTTGAATCATCGCAGAAAGCTGAGCAAACCAAGGCTAACTTCCACCATCATGAGCAAACCAACACGACGCAGGACAAGTTTCTTCAGGATGTGAAAGCACTTACACTTGTCATAGAAGAAATGGGAAACCCATTTGAAGAAGAAATTGCTGACATAATGGTTCTTCATACAAAGGAAATCTTGTGTCCAAAAGCCGTGATGAGTGTGCAAAATGTTGTCAAGCTTGGACGAGAACAATTCCATTCATATGTAAGAGAATGCCTTGAAGACATGTATGTTAATTTTCCAGTGTAATGCGTTTACTTGTCTTTTTCATTGTAATAAACTTCGAAAACTATCACAAATGATTTTCGTAACCCGGATTATGTATATTGATGCATAGGAATGAAATATGCAACAGTAAAAACAGAAATACATAGTTTAGCGTATCCTGAACGGCGGCCATCTTGAAATTCAAAATGGTGCCCACAGAGGTTGAGTTTCTAGTGGTTCCATATCTGAAAATATTCACCATGTATTACTCAATATCTGTGCCAAAGTTAATGCTTTCTTCATAAAATGCACAATTGTTTGGCTTTGCCCCTGTACTACTGAGGTTTCCATGTCGTCTGGCATGTGTAGATCTCTACTGCTTCATATTGCTTCTGTTTTATACCCACGTTCACCGAGACCGAACCCTAGCTCATCATTCAGTCGACACAAAGTAACAATCCGAAAAGAGGAAACAAAGAACACTGATTGTCAGCCATATGGCAACACCTAGTGGAGGGGGGGGAGGGTTATGAGGAGGAGACTGACGTTCTTGCGGGAACAGTACTCTGTAACGGTTTTTCTTCGCCATTGACCGCTGCATCTTGTGCGATTGCACTTGCACTTGTTCTTGCTATTTAAAGCATTGCAACATTTCATCATTCATCAATTCATTCTAAAAGTGGCTCTGTCACTTACAATTTTTGACACCTCACGAGCGCCCAGGATTGACAACCTTAGCATTCCCTCCCCACAGTTAGTGTGAGTGACCCACACAACTGCGAGGGAAGCGCTAACTGTTGTCCTTCCTGACGTGGTAGGAGGGCTTTCTCTCTTACTTCTTTTTTCTAATACTTACCCTGGCCGAGGCACCTGCTGAATTTTCATAATTCAGTATTCGTGCTAGAGCCCCCCCAGTGGTGCGCACCTCACGGAGTGGGATTGTGTGTCTCCAGTGGGGGTCGGGGAAAACCTGGGCCAATCCAGCAGTGACGTCTGTGATCGTGCAGGCACACCACTGTTCGGGGGTCGTCCTTAAGTAAAAGTATTTTTTTTGCACTGAGGGCCTTGCATAACCTTAGTGCACCTAAACCATACATGTAATTAAACAAGCAAAGCTGTACCCAAGGGGTGGTTCCCAGCCACCCCAACCATGCCCTCTGGGAGGGGAAGCACCAAGCCCCCCTCTGCTCGTCCAGGCAGGGACAGGCAGAGGCGGGAGACCAATCAAGACCCACGACTGCCACGACCAACGACAAACCCAGACAATGTAACGGCTACTGACCAAACTACTCAACAAAGACGAAACATACAAGTATCAACTGAGAAGGCCCGAGTAATCCACTTTCGGACTATTGACACGTCTACCTCGTTTGACAAAATTAATGGATTCATCATACAGAAGGCCATTAAGGATCAGATAGGGGACGTGGAGAAAGTCCGAAAGACAAGAAAAGGCGAACTCCAAGTTACTGTTAAAGACGCACAGCAAATGAGGGACGCCTTGAATCTTAAAACTTTTCATACAACAAAAGTGGAACCATATATCCCAGCATTTCTCAACACCTGTAAGGTTGTAGTTAACAGCTACGAATTTCAGGGGATGACAAATGACGAAATTAAGTACCACATGAAAGATCAAGGAGTCGTCGATGCTTACGTATTTAATAGGAAGACCACAGACGGTGAACGCAAACGATCAACTACAGCAGTACTCACTTTTGAAGGACTTGTTAGGCCCACTCATGTCTTGGTAGGATATGAGAGGGTCCAGACCAAAACATACATTTCATTCCCAATGCGTTGTTTCAACTGCCAAAGGTTTGGACACACTGGTAAGGCCTGCCGTAACACCCAGGTATGCTCCAAATGTGCTCAGACCGGACACAGGGACGATGACTGTACACAGACGGAGGAAAAATGCTACCACTGTTCCGGTCAGCATGCTGCCTCAGACAGGAAGTGCCCTTCCTACCTGAGGGAGTATGAGATCAGTAAGGTGAGAGCAGAGAAAAATTTGGACTACAAGGAGGCTAAGATGCAGGTGGAGTTGTCCTTGCAGACACCAACACCTGGAATGTCCTTTGCATCCGCTGTATCCAAAAATACCTCACCTCCCAAAATGTGCACCACTGGAACGCAGACTGAGACCAAGACCATCGCAACACAGACTGACCCCACAATCACCGGTTATTCAACCACAGACGCCAAAGACGAGAACACTAATACAACTATGACCAGTAACGAGACCCAAACTAACAAGTTATACCTGACCCCGAAAACCAAACAGACTCACGACCCTATCTACCCTAACGTAAGGAGGAGAACGCAATCGCAAGAATGCATGAGAAGAGACTCAACACCACAACCACTCTTTTATGCTTTTCAACCACACCAGGGGCAGGGAGCCCCTACCGAGCAGAGTACTGGCTCTTTGGAGCCGGGAGACTGCTCATCTGATGAGGGGGATCCTTCCACGGACCCTCTTTCCCCCCCATATACAAGAGGAAAGAAAAATAAAGCCCAAAACGCTGACCATATCAACTCTCAGACTTAAAATTCAGTATCATACAGTGGAATTGCAGAGGTGCTAGGAATAAAAACGATCAATTTCATTTACTAATGTCATTATTCCGGCCGGACGTTTTTTGCCTACAAGAGACGCTACTTGCGGGTCACGACGACCCACCTGTATTCGACAACTACACGTCCTACAGGGGAGACAACCTAAGGGGGGTAGCCCTATACATTCGGAGTTCATTCGCCCAGCAAAGAGTCAGTCTGAACGTGAACCTGCAGGCTGTGGCGTGCAGAGTTAAGATTCGGACTGGCTATGTTGCCATCTCTTCACTATACTGTCCTCCGGGCGGGCTCATCGACGATGGTGAGCTTGAGGAGCTATTTAACCAACTGCCAGGAAAGAAAATGATCCTCGGCGACCTCAATGCTCGCCATTTGCGGTGGGGCAGTGTCCGGAGTGACGGGAGGGGAGAGCAGGTGGCTGCAGCTATCCTCAACTCCAACCTGTCTCTTCTGAATGACGGTAGTGCGACTCGAGTGGACGAACGATTTGGCACAGCGTCGGCTATAGATCTTTCTATAGTTGATGCTGCCTTGCTATTAGATTGTAAATTTTCTACATACGACGACTCTCTGGGTAGCGACCATTTTCCGATCTGCATTTCTTATGAGTGTGGCGCCCCAACGGCTACTCCCGAGGTGCGCTACAACCTTAGGAAGGCAGACTGGAG